>NC_057724.1:55429909-55446257 GCF_004010195.1 Chiloscyllium plagiosum
AAGGGTTCAGAAAAGATTTACAAGGATGTTGCCAGGGTTGGAGGATTTGAGCTATAGGGAGAGGCTGAACAGGCTGGGGCTGTTTTCCCTGGAGCGTCGGAGGCTGAGGGGTGACCTTATAGAGGTTTATAAAATCATGAGAGGCATGGATAGGATAAATAGACAAAGTCCAAAACTAGAGGGCATAGGTTTAGGGTGAGAGGGGAAAGATATAAAAGAGACCTAAGGGGCAACCTTTTCACATGGAGGGTGATACGTGTTTAGAATGAGCTGCCAGAGGAAGCGGTGGAGTCTGGTACAATTGCAACATTTAAAAGGCATCTGGATGGGTATATGAATAGGAAGGGTTTGGAGGGATATGGGCCAGGTGCTGGCAGGTGGGACTAGATTGGGTTGGGATATCTGGTCAGCATAGATGAGTTGGACTGAAGGGTCTGTTTCTGTGCTGTACATCTCTATGACTCTCCGAGTCTATGATTATGTCATTCAAAGCCAACTTCTCTTCCCATCTATTTAAAGTATGCCCATCTTTCTAGCCTCTAAACTTAGCAAGCACACCAAACTGTACTTTCCCATTGTCATACTTTTCAGTTGAGGTAGTTTTTCTGGAATTAGAGTTCTCAAGCAAAATTATTATTGCGTCTGATAAAGCATTTTGAGCTTTCTGAAAGTGAGATGCTATGTGGTCACGTGTTTTATTCTAATTTTAACTTGCTGCAGATCTCTACCTTTGCATTACTGGCTAAAATATTTTTAACAAAAGACTTTGTAATGAAATAGTTCAATTACTTATGTGGGTAAACACTTTGCATTTCTTCTCAAACTCAATTTCAGTTACACCATGAATTGGTACCAAGATCATATTTTTTGTGTGGGGGAAGGTACTAAGGAAATGACATTGGATTCCAAAGAGCCTCTTGTGATAATTATCACATTGATTAACAATCCAGACCAGGAAAATGCCAGGTTCCATTCTCTGTTGACTGCAGTTGTTGACCTTAGTGAAATGATAAGTATTATACTTCTGCTTTTGTCTAAAACACTATGTCTTGAATGGCTTGAGGCAAGTTTTAAAAAACTGAAAAATGCTTATTATTTTTTGCCACATTATGCCATTATAAGACTCAGTGGCAATTCCCAAATGTTCCTTTGACAGCAACTTCCAGACTTGCAACTTTATCACAGAAGACGTTGAGGGAAATACACGTGTAACAACACCGACACCTGGAGATTCCTGTTCAGACCACATACCATCCTGACTTGGAGCAACCAAAATGCAGCACTGTCTGTGTACAAAATCAATGACAGTTGATTACATATTCTTGAGATTTATTAAGGTTGGATAACAATTATGAATGAACATCCATGTTCAATTAAATAATTTTTTAAAAGCCCAGATCTCATAATTAACTACTAATTGCACATTGAATAATGGCCATTATGAATGTTACTTTTAATTGATAACTGTGTGGTAATCTGGTGGAGTCTTCCTTTTCTCAGAAACTTGAAACCTTTTTACTTGGACAGATCATCCAATCATCTCTCACATCTTTGTGATGTTCTCACATATGTTATCATCATCCAACACATTACCCATCTGCTTGCAAACACCCCATCCGTTCAAACCACAGTCTGACTTTGTTTCTTCTCACATCACTGAGACTACCTAAAGCACAGGTACAAAAGGCATTTTCTGTGCCTATTGTGCACTATCCTTTCCTGTTCTTCCCTATTTCTCTTCCATGCTCACCGAAGTCAACTATCACATTTCCATTATTCAACTCAATGAGACTGCTCATGGATCTACCCCAACCCTGCCACTGCAGGAAACATATCTATGTTTCTCTATCAATCATGCAGAATAACTCCTATAGTTACCCAAGGATTCCCTACTCTTCATCTTAAAATATGCAGCCTTTGGTTACCTCATCCATGGGCAATGAGTCAGCTTCCACATGAGAGCTGTCGAGACCAAGATCTATTTCTCCATCACTAGAGTACTAAATTGGGGAAAGGCTAATTGCTATAATATAAGCCCTTGAAGAAATAAAGGAAACAGGAAAGAACTCAAACAAGGAATTGGGAGGTTAAAAGGGGCTATGAAATGTCTTTGGCAAACAGGATTAGAGAAAATTCCAAAACAGAGGTATGTTGATATTCTAGGGCATGTCAATGTAAAAAAGGAAGAGGTGTTGGTGTTTTGAAAAGCATTAAGGTAGACAAATGGCCAAGACCTGATTGGATCTATGCCAAAATGCAGAGGGAGGCAGGTGAGGAAATGTCTGGGGTCTTGAATGAAATCTTTGTGTCCTATTTAGTCATGGGAGAGGTCCCAGAGGACTGGAGAATAGCCAAAGTTGTTCCTTTGTTTAACAAGGTCAACAGGGATAATCAGGAAAATTACAGGACTGAACCTTACATTAGTGGTTGGGAAATTATTGGAGAAGGTTGTTGGGGATTGGATTTACTCATTTGAGAAGTGTGGACATATTAGAGGTAGGTAGCAAGACTTTGTGCAGGGTAGGTTGTGTCTCACAAACTTGATTAAGTTTTTTGAGAAAATACAGAGAACAGGGCCGTGAAATATCCAGATAGACTTCAACCAGGGCTGTGACAAGGTCCCTCATGGCAGGTTGAAACAAAAGGTGAAGTCACATGGAATCTGTGGTGAGCTGTCAAGATGGTTGCAGAACTGGCTTAGTCATAGAAGCCAGACAGTAGCAGTAGAAGGTTCTGACTGGAGATCTGTGACCAACAGTGTTCTGCAGGGAACAGTGCTGGGACTCCTATGTTGTTGTTTGCAATAAATGATTTGGAGGAGAATGGTGCAAGATAGAGGTCCAACTGGCCAGTAGGAGACTTTTTGTTGATTATCAGGATGTTCTCATTCTGATATTTCTGGAGAGAATTTCAGACTATAAATACTCCAGATATCGCAAAGTGTAAAAACTCATGTAGAAGGAAACCTATGTTACTTGGCCTGAGGATCCAAATGAAAGACAATTATTTTGGGGAAGACTTAAAAATGCTTTGAGTCTTTCAAGCAGTTGAGCTACAAATATGAAACATCTAGGAGGGACCTCTTTTGTTATTTTCAGATTAGGGATTTCATACAAAAAAAGACAATAAGTCGGAAGTGGAAAGGAGAGTATTCCGGTCCACGGGTACTCTCTTGGTCAGCACCCTCTATCATTTATTAGAAGGTAGTGTTTCGAAGGACATTGAGCAGTGTGCGGAATCTAGACTCAGGAATTGGGTGTGGAAATCTCGTCAGAGGCATGGGAGGATATTTTGGAGAGCGATGGGAAGATTTTGATTTGCAACAGGACACAGGCTATGCAACGACGCGTTCTCCACAGGGCTTATTTCGCACCCGAGCGGCTTGCAAAATTTAAGACAGGAGTGTCCCCAATGTGCCCCAAATGTAAAATAGATATTGGTACTCTTACTCATTGCTTGTGGGTCATGCCACAAGCTGTGCAGCCTTTGGGGCGCTATAGTGAGTGTTTTAGCCGGGATCTTGGGGACCGAATTCAAGGTAGATCCAGCGTCCCTCCTCTTGGGTTTGCCAAATATTCCCTCTTTGGACGCGCATGGGAAGAAACTGTTTAATATTCTTTTATTTTGTGCGAGGAAGAACATCCTGATAAGTTGGGTGTCGGAGAATTTCCCTGGGACTCTTGGCCTGGCATAGGTTAGTTATGGCGCACATCCCCCTGAACTTCCTTACCAGTATGGTCCACCAGAAAATGGAACTCTTTTATAGGACGTGGCGACCTTTTTTGAAGTACATAGATGCAGACTTGTCGGCTATATTGGTCAGGGCCTGTGTGTAGCCTGGGCTGTGCCTGGTGAACTCCGAACAAATATGGGTATCCCAAGTGATGGTACTGGTGGTGGGGAGCTTTGGTGGGATTGCACTGAGTGTTGGAACTGAATTTAATTTGCCTTGGTTCAATTTGATTTACTTTAGGTTTTTTTTTTGATTTAGCTATTTATTGAATTGTTGTTCGCATGTTTTTTTTCTCTTTTTTTCTAAATTGTTTGTAGCGTGGAGTAGTAGTTTGTTTACTGTGACTGTTGTTATATTATAAGATTGTTCTGCTTTTTTGTAGTAAGTTTCTAATTTTGTAAAACATTCAAAGTCTTTTTCTCAAAGATAAACCTTTCCAAAAAAAAGCGTTGAGGCAAAACGCAGTAGGTGAAAGCAATGCGCGATTATACGTTGCTGGGGAAATGTGAATTAAAGTTGTGACATCCAGCAAGATGGTAGAGTAATAGAGGAGGAATAAGTCATTTTGAACATGAATTTTTTTTTCTCAGCTGTTCAAAATATATGAACCGGCTCTCTTTCCAAGCTTATACTGCTTCATCATGTCCTCTTGCCTAATGTGAGGTCACACGAAGGGGAAAATACACGACAATTTTCCACTTGAATATTTTTTCTTCCTGGTTTTGGCTGTCTTTCGGAAGCCAAATATCTATTTCCCTCCCCAGACTGGAAATGAAATTGGGAATCGTCTTGCTGATCTTTCCTATTGCACTGCTATATCTTTCCTGCTGACCAGCTAAGTGACCCCAGTGGTCGTGATCTAGAAGTGATTTGTTTGGTTCTTAAAAAATGAGAAAGTATTAAGGCAGGAAAACCCAGAGCATCAAAGGAAACCTACAAAAAATAAAGAATTGCAGTTGCTGGAAATCTGAAGGAAAATCAAAAAATTGCTGGAGAAACTCAGCGGGTCCGGCAACATCGGTTGAGAGAGAAACCGAATCAACGTTTCACATTCAGTGACCCTTCAGCAGCAAAACTACATCTTCTGTCTTAAAATGAATCAGACATTATTCTGGGTAACTTGAACTACCATGCGATGTTGGCAGTTAATATTTCATTAACACGTGTACACACGTGCTAGCACTCATTTAAACGATTGATTGCTGAGGCTAATATTTTAAAGGCAACAATTTCCACAGAGAGCGAGGAGGGGGACTGATTGCAACCATTATTAGGATTGTTGCTGACAGAATCGGTAAAATGGACTGTTCTCCCTTTAGTGAAAGCTTTCTGTGAAATTATTAACTGATCCCAAAACCAATTAAAATTAGACATTTCTTCTATGAGTCTTACTCTTCTTTGATCTGGTGTCGGGTTAGACCCAATTCCAATTTCAGGAATTGCGATGAAAGCTCAAAACCTGACATTTTAGCTGAATTAATTTCCTTTCTGCACAAAATAATGTGTGACTATTTTCAGCATATTCTCTTGTTTCAGATTTCCAGTGTCTGCAGTATCTTTATAGCTCCGGGTCACCATCTAGTGGTTCTTCCGTAAAATTACATCTATAGTTCCAAAAATGGACGAATGTAGCATAAAATAATATAAAATGAAGTAATGTGATAAATGTACAATAAAGAAATTGAGAATTGGTTACCTTTAAAGAAGGAGGAAAATTGGTAGCTATCTTTCTACGTAGCCATGATTTGGAGGTGCCCGTGTTGGACTGAGGTGGACAAAGTTAAAAATAAAAATCACACAACACCATGGGTTTATTTGGAAGCACTAGTTTTCAGAGTGATGCTCCTTTGTCAGCTGGTTATGGAGTATAAGATTGTAGGACACAGAATTTATAGCAAAAGTTTACAGTGTGATGTAACTGAAATTAACTGTTTAAGTCTCTTATCTTTAGAATGGGCATGTTGGTTTCAGTTCTTTCATATGTAAATCCCAGAACTTTTAAAAAAAGTTACATTCTCAAGTGAACTTTAACAATAGGTGCCATGTTGGCCCAGATAATGCATTGAAGGTGTGAGGTGCCCTATGTGAGGATGTCTGTGCCCCAATGTTCAGACTGATCATATTTCTAAAAAAAAGGGATTTACAGAATCTTACATGGATTCACGCAGTTTTTGAGCAAAATGTCTACGTGAGTGTAGGAGTGTGTGTGTGTGTGAGAGAGAGACAGTGTGCAGTGCAGTGGGATCACCTGTATTGTGACATGAACCCAAGGTCCCAATTGACGTCATCCCCATGGGTCCCGAACTTGGCTATCAGCCTCTGCTGGCCACTTTGCGTTGTTGTCTATCTAGAAGTCTGCCTTGGAGGATGGTCACCCGAAGATCCAAGGTCAAATGTCCTGGACTGCTGAAGTGTTCTCCAACTGGGAGGGGACATTCCGAGCTGGTGATTGTTGTGCGGTGTCCATTCATCCATTGCCATAGCCTTTGCTTGGTCTTGCCAATGTACCATGCCTCAGGGCATCCTTGCCTGCAGCGTATGAGATAGACATTGTTGGCCAAGTCACATGCCACATACATGGTAGGAGGTGTCCCCAATTGTAATAGTGGTATCCTTGTTGACACTCTGACATGACTTGCAGCACCTACCATGACAAGGTTGTATTATGTTGTCCTGAAAGCCGAGCAGTTTGCTGAGAACAATGACCTGTTTCAAGTTTGGTGCTTGTTTAAAGGTGAGAAGTGGAGGCGTGGGGAAGGTCTTGGTGAGGTGCTCAACCTCGTTGATAAGCAGACTGCGAAGAACATGGCGTAGTTTTTCAGCTCCTGGGAAGTCCTGGACAACGAAGAGTACCCTGTCAGTTGCACCTTGTGTCTGTCTCCTGAGGAGGTCATTATGGTTCCTTGCTGTGGCACATCAGAACTGATGGTCAATGAGTTGAGCATCATACCCCATTCTTATGAGAGCATCCTTGAGTACTTCAAAGTGCTCATCATGTTTCCCCCTCATCTGAACAGATCCTGTGTACGCGTAGGGCTTGTCAGTGGGGAAGCATATTTTAATATATTTCAGGTGAAACTGGAGGAGTGAAGCATCGTGAGGTTATCTGTGGGTTTGCGGTAGAGTGAGGTGCTGAGGTGCCCATCCTTAATGGAAATGCATGTGTCCACAAATGAGACAGATCCTAGAGAGTAGTCCATGGTGAGTTTGATGGTGGGATGAAATTTGCTGATATCACTGCGTAGTTGTTTCAGTGATTCCTTGCCGTGGGTCCAGAAGAAGAAAATGTCGTCAATGTACCTGGTGTGTAATGTTGGTTGGAGGTCCTGCGTAGAGAAGAACTCTTGTTCGAACTGGTGCATGAAAATGTTGGCATATTGGAGTGCAAATCTGGTCCCCATGGCTGTTCCGTGTGTCTGGATGAAGAACTGGTTGTCAAAGGTGAAAATGTTGTGGTTGAGGATAAAGCAGATGAGTTGTAGGATGGTGCTCGGATATTGGCAGTTATTGGTATTGAGTACTGAGACAGTTGCTGCGATGCATCATTGTGGGGGATGCTGGTGTCGAGTGCTGAAATGTCCATTGTGACGAGGAATGTTCCTGATTTGACTGGTCTGTGGGTTACACTTTCTCAAGGACGTGCAGGGACGTCCATGGCCCTCAAGAATAGCTATGGCAGAAAAGACAGATACTTTTCTGTACAATTCATGCTGACTTTCTCCTTCTGGATTGGTGACGATTCGCCACGGCAGATTCACCGCCGATGATTAGCCACTGCCAGTTCTCCACCAGCATTTCTTCAGTGGGGTCGTTTGACCTCTGGAGACTATTTGCCACCGGAAATATATATATATATGTGCTGATTGTTTTCCCTCCCACTTGTTCTTTCATACTTCTCAGTCCCCTGTATTTATACAACTACATACTACATATTGATAAAAAAAGAGGTAAAATAAATATCATTTTATTGGTTTATACATAAAAATGAGTTACAAACTTTAACCAGAAAAAGGAAATATATTTTAAAAATCTTTGTAATGGCAGTAAAATCTCACATTAATATTAAACAATGAAATTTTAGTTCATTTGATAGTTATGCGCTATTTATTTATAAAGATAAAAGCGAAAGCAATTATCATGCTTGCTTTTAAAGCATAATCAGGATCGGTGTGGTATTGACGAGTTGCTCCAACTGCAGCAATATGTCTATGCATACTTTGTGCCAAATGAAATAAACAGCCCCCAATTCTAACTTCAAGAAAACATTCTCTCATAGCACTGATAGCTGCCTGCTCAAGGTCACAATGGATATACTGTGGTCTGGGATTAGGTACCAAGGACTTCACCATTTCAAACATGCAGATATACGTTGAACGCTGCTTATTTGGTAGAAGTATTTACACTTTTGAATGGTCAAGGAAGTAATCGTATAATTAGATTAGATTAGATTAGATTACTTTACAGTGTGGAAACAGGCCCTTCGGCCCAACAAGTCCACACCGACCCGCCGAAGCGCAAACCACCCATACCCCTACATTTACCCCTTACCTAAAACTACGGACAATTTAGCATAGCCAATTCACCTGACCTGCACATTTTTGGCTGTGGGAGGAAACCGGAGCACCCGGAGGAAACCCACGCAGACACGGGGAGAATGTGCAAACTCCACACAGTCGGGAATTGAACCCGGGTCTCTGGTGCTGTGAGGCAGCAGCGCTAACCACTGTGCCATCGTGCCGCCCATAATCATATTTGGTAGGGAATCTTGGATATATCATTTAGCAGAATTGACGTGGTTTGTGGATGGTAAGTTCAACATAGCCCCTATTTTATTCTCTCAGGTATATTGTATTTTAGCAAAAAGACTTGATGGGGTTCATCCAGTATTGTATATACTTCTATTTGCAGTATTTACAGTGGCAAATCTTCTTCAGTGGCCAATGGCTGGTGGCTAAGCGTCCGCAAAGGGCAGTGGCTAATCGACGGCGAATCTGCTGTGGCGGACCCGCCGAAGCGCAAACCACCCATACCCCTACATTTACCCCTTACCTAAAACTACGGACAATTTAGCATAGCCAATTCACCTGACCTGCACATTTTTGGCTGTGGGAGGAAACCGGAGCACCCGGAGGAAACCCACGCAGACACGGGGAGAATGTGCAAACTCCACACAGTCGGGAATTGAACCCGGGTCTCTGGTGCTGTGAGGCAGCAGCGCTAACCACTGTGCCACCGTGCCGCCCATAATCATATTTGGTAGGGAATCTTGGATATATCATTTAGCAGAATTGACGTGGTTTGTGGATGGTACGTTCAGCATAGCCCCTATTTTATTCTCTCAGGTATATTGTATTTTAGCAAAAAGACTTGATGGGGTTCATCCAGTATTGTATATACTTCTATTTGCAGTATTTACACTGGCAAATCTTCTTCAGTGGCCAATGGCTGGTGGCTAAGCGTCCGCAAAGGGCAGTGGCTAATCGGCGGCGAATCTGCTGTGGCGAATGGTCCCTTCCCATCTCCTTCCATGTCAATGACATGCAGTATTGGCCAAATTAACCTTAGACATGTTATCATGTAAATGTTGCATTGAAACATTATTTTTTTAAAAAATCAACAAAGGAAACAGAAAGCCAAATTAGACTAGAAATCCAGCAATGGAATATAAATCACCAAAAGGATTTTCAGAAGGTAAAATGTGACCAAAGGGCCCATGAAGCTCTATGTATTTAATATACATGTTAATATGATTTCTGAAACATTGTAAGCTTGAAGGCTATGTAAGGTGAAAATAGAAAGAAAGTGAAAATAGACTCAGAGTGGTTTCACTGGGGTTTAAAAGAAAGGAGGACAATCAAGAAGATAGCCTACGGAGGCTACAAGCATGTTTGTCATTTAATGTAATCTGAAGATTGTTGTATTCCAGTGTTATGAATCAAATGATATGAAATGATATATGTTTATAATCATTCTGGGTTGAATCACACAGAATTTATTGTTGAAAGACTAACAAATTTAGGTTATAATGGTAATTCTGGGAAGAAATCTGCTTACAATGTCTCTTGTCTACAAATATCACAACAATTCCAAATCAACCAACTACAGTCTAATCAGCCTACATCCAATCATCAGAGTTCGGTAGGTTTGTCAAAACACTGTCCAGTAGCTGGAATCAGATTTGGCCTAAAATAAGATGGTTGCGATTGTTGGAGGTCAATCATTTCAGCTCAGGACATTGCTGCAGTGTTTCTCAAAATGATGTCCTCAGCCCAGTCAGCTTCAGATACTTCATCAATGTCCTTTTTTCCATCATTATGTCATAATTGGGAATGTTCACCAACTGTGATCGCATAGTATTTAAAATTCAAAATAGCACTTTACTTCCTCATTTAAAAATTAAAAATCTATTGGTCCTGATGCATGTACAAAATAAACCAGAATGCATCATTCTTGGGTAAAAGTGATCTGTTTTGCTGGGGCAACATGCATCCCAGATTCTAATTATTTGCTGTATCAAAAGATTTTCCCTCATGTTGCCATTATTTCTTTTACTAAACACAGAGAATGCTGGAGACACTCATCAGGTCTGGCAGAATCTGTGGAGAGAGAAACAAAGTTAACGTTTCAAGTCCAGTATGACGTTTTTTCAGAACGTCTTTCGCCAAGTTCCTTAAACTGGTTTCAATCTTTCTGCCAACAGGAACAGTTTCTTCCTATTTACTCTACTATCTATCTACTCTGTCTGAAAACATCATGTGTTTTAACACTTCTCTTAAATCTCCTTTTTAGTAGTAAAATTAAATGGAATTTTAAAAGTAAAGTAACTCCTTTATTCAAGAAGGACAGGAAGCAGAAAACAGGAAGCTACAGACCAATTAACTTGGCATCTTTTCTGTGGAAGCTGTTAAAATCATTTATGGGCACATAGAAAATGTCAAGGCGAGAGTTGGTGTGCATATGGTTTAGTGAAAGATAAATCGTGTGTAATTAATTTATTAATAGGGGCTCAGTAAAGGAGTAATATGCTAAAGTGGAGCCCATTGCATACTGTACTTGGATTTTAAGAAATATTTGAGAAGGTGTAGGAGATTGATGTGTAACAAGTTATATACTAGTTTGGGAAGAAGATTAGCTATCTGGCAGAAAACTGAGAATATACATAAATGCATATTTTTCGGATTAGCTAATAAAGTCCCTCAGAGACTGCGCTGAGGCTTCAATATCAATGACTTAGATGAGGGGAGTGAAGAATTGGAAGCTAAATTTTCAGGTGACACAAACAAGGTAGGAAAGTCTAGAAATATTGAAAATAGGAGCAGGAATAGACCATCTGGCCCTTTGAGGCTGCTCTGCTATCCCAAAGGATCACAGTTGATCATTCACTCAGTACCCTGTTCTCAGCATATCCTTTGATCCCTGTATCCCTAAGAACTGTTTCTAACTTCTTCTTGAAAACATTGATTACTTGTGATACCTATATTTCGATCTTATAAGGCACATGCCTCAACCACTTTCAGTGGCAGAGAATTCCAAAGGCTTACCACTTTCTGGGTGAAGGAATTTTTCCTCATCTCAGTCCTACTCTATATCCTTAGATTGCTACCCCTGGTTCTGCATCCCTTGGTCACTGGGTTAAAAATCACACAACACCAGGTTATAGTCCAACAGGTTTAATTGGAAGCACACTAGCTTTCGGAGCGACGCTCCTTCATCAGGTGATGAAGCATCGCTCCAAAAGCTATTGTGCTTCCAATTAAACCTGTTGGACTATAACCTGGTGTTGTGTGATTTTTAACTTTGTACACCCCAGTCCAACACCGGCATCTCTGAATCATGACTTGGTCACTGGGAACATCCTTCCTATGTTTATCTATTTCTGTTTGTAATATACAGGTTTACATGAGATCTGCTTTCATTCTTCTAACCTCCAGCAAATAATGTTCTAACTGAACCAGTCTCTCTTCATTCGTCAGTCCTGCCATCCAAGCAATCAATTTGCAAAATATTGTTGCATTCCCTTCATAGCCACAACATGCTTCCTCAAATAAGGAGACCAAAACTACACACAGTACTCCAGGTGTGGCTTCAAGGAGGCCCCTATACAATTGCAGCAAGACAATTGCTGTACTTGAATCCTCTTAGTATAAAGGCTAATAACTGGTGTCCAAGGACACCTGGTCTCATTGAACCTCACCCTTTCCCAATCTGTCACCATTCAGATAACAATCTGCCTTTCTGTGTTTGCCACCTCTGCATGTTGTGAAGATATAACGAGGTTGCAGATGCGGATAGATAGGTTCAGTAAGTGGAAAACAGCTTGCAAATTGATCAATGTAGGATGATATGAAATTGTTCATTTGGCAGGAAGAATCAAAAAAAGGAGAACAGAGAATGTTAAAGCTTTAGAGGGATCGAAGTATTCTTATGCATGTGCCTTATAAGATTAGTGTGCAGGTACCTCAGGTAATTAAGAATGCTGATGGAATGCTATCCTTTATTACAAAATGAATTGGACCTACAAGCATTGTGAAGACCACATGAGACGTAGAAACAGAAGTAAGTCATGCGGCCCAGTTATGCCTGCCTCTTCGTAAGATATGTGGAACAGACCATCATCTGCAGTTACACTGGCACCATCCCCCACCTCTTCCTCCACTACATTGATGTCCATATTGGTGCCACCTCATGTTCCCATGAGGAGGTGGAACAGTTCATCAACTTCATTATCACTTTCCACATGATCCATCTCGGACACCTCCCTCCTTTCCTGGACCTCTCCGTCTCCATCTCCGGCAACTGACTCAATGCGGACATCTATTTCAAACCCACCAACTCCCACAGCTACCTGGCCTACACCTCTTCCCACCCTCCCCTGTAAAAATGTGATCCCTTACTCCCAATTCCTCCGCCTCAACTATATCTCCTCCCAGGAGGAGCAATTCCACTCCAGGACATCCCAGATGGCCTCCTTGTTCCAGGACAACAATTTCCCCTCCCATGTATTCAACAATGCTCTCCAGCGTATCTCCTCCACTTCCCACATTTCCGTCCTTGAACCCCACCCAACTACAACAAGGATAGAATGCCCAAGTCCTCACCTTCCACTCCACCAATCTCCAGATAGAGCGCATCTTTGTCAGCCATTTCCGCCTTCTGCAATCAGACCCCACCGCCAGAAAGATATTTGGCTCTCCATCCCTATCTGCATTCCACAGAGACTATTCCCTCTGTGACTTCCTTGTTTGGTCCATCCCCCCCACCAGCCTACCCTCCACCTTACCTTGCCGCCGCAAGAGTTGTAAATCCTGTGCCCACACTTCCCCCTCATCTTTGTCCAAGACTCCAAAGGATCTTTTCATAATTGCCAGAGATCGGGATTCGTGGTGCTGGAAGAGCACAGCAGTTCAGGCAGCATCCAAGGAGCTTCAAAATCGACGTTTCGGGCAAAAGCCCTTCATCAGGAATAAAGAAGGGCTTTTGCCCGAAACGTCGATTTTGAAGCTCCTTGGATGCTGCCTGAACTGCTGTGCTCTTCCAGCACCACTAATCCAGAATCTGGTTTCCAGCATCTGCAGTCATTGTTTTTACCACATTGCCAGAGATTGACCTACCTCATCTACTGTTTCCATTGCTCTCGATGTGGTCCTTACATCAGGGAGAGAGGATGCTAACTGGCAGAACATTTCAGAGAACATCTCTGGAACACACACACACTAAACCACTTCAACTCCTTTCCCACTCCACCAAGAGTGGGCCACCTCTACCGCCAAATGCAAGCCACCTGATGACTGGAGGAAAAACGCCTGATTGTCTGCCTTGGGACCCTTCAACCACATGGCATCAATGTTGATTTCACGAGTTTCCAAATCTTCTTTCTGCCCACCTCATCCCAGATCTAACCCTCCAACTTGGCATCACACTAGTGTGCTTCCAATTAAACCTGTTGGACTATAACCTGGTTTTAGATTACATTACATTACAGTGTGGAAACAGGCCCTTCGGCCCAACAAGTCCACACCGACCCACCGAAGCGCAACCCACCCATACCCCTACATTTACCCCTTACCTAACACTACGGGCAATTTTGCCAATTCACCTGACCTGAACATCTTTGGACTGTGGGAGGAAACCAGAGCACCCGGAGAGACGGGGAGAATGTGCAAACTCCACACAGTCAGTCGCCTGAGACAGGAATTAAACCCGGGTCTCCGGCGCTGTGAGGCAGCAGTGCTAACCACTGTGCCACCGTGCCGCCCACACGGTGTTGTGTGATTTTTAACTTTGTACACCCCAATCCAACACCGGCAACTCCAAATCATGACTCCTGATCCTTGGATGCTGTCTGACCTGCTGTGCTTTTCCAGTGCCAGACTTTTTGACTCTGACTCTCTAGCATCTGCAGTCCTCACTTTCTCTCATTTAAGCCATTGAGTCTGGTCTGCCATTCATTGAGATTATGGCTGCTCTGATTGTCCTTAATGCCACTTTCCTGTATTTTCTCCATAACTCTCAATTCCCTAACTGATTAAAAATCCGTTACAGCCTTTAAAATAGCTAAGACCCATCCTCGACAGTCCTCGGTGGCGAAGAATTCCACCGATTTACTACCTTGAATTCCTCCTCATTTCTGTCTCAAATGCACAATCCCTTCCTCTCAGATTATGTCACACCCTCGACTTTCCCACAAGCAGAAATAACTTTCTGCTTCTACCCTGTCAAACCACACAAGGTCACCTTTTATTCTTCTACGTTCCAAAGCGTACAGGCTAATTTAATCAACTTCTCCTCATATGAAAGCCCCTGCATGCCCAGATGAGTCTAGTGAACCCTCTCTGGTATTTGCCTCCAATCCCAATACAGTATATCATGCCCTCGATAAGGGGACCACATCTTGAATACAGTGTGTAGTTTTGTTCTCCTTATTTAAGGAAGGATGTAAATTCTTTTGGAGCTAGTTCAGAGAAGATTTATTAAACTGACACCTCGAATGCAGAGATTGTCCTCTGAGGAAAGATTGGACAGAATGGACATCTTTCAACTCGAGTTTAGCAGAGTGAGGGGTGATTTAATTGAAGTATCTAAGGTCATGAATGGTCTTGAAAGTGAATGTGGAAAAGACGTTTAGCTTTGTGGGTGAGTGCAGAACTAGGAGCAGTGTTTTAAAATAGGGGTCACCCTTTTAGGACAGAGTTGAGGGAAATATTTCTCCCAGAGGGTTATAAGACTTTGGAATTCTTCTGTTTCTCAAAAGGCAGTGGAGTTCAATCATTGAATATTTTAAGGCAAATGTAAATGGATTCTTGTTAGGCACTCGAATCAAAGGTTATCAGGTGTAGTTGAGAATGTGGAATTCAAAAGAAAAAGATCAGTTATGAACTTATTGAATGATGGAACAAGATTTAGGGGCTGAATGACTTTTCTCTGCCCCTAGTTTGTATGTTTAATCATCACTTGTTCGGGGGGATCCAAGATGGCGGCGACCCAGTAAGACTGAGTCTATAGTGCTCCTCCCAAGACTTGGGCACAGTGGGTCACCTACCCCCTACCAAGCTCACCAAATCATTTATAAATCATTTATAATAGTTTAGTAACTGAATTAGTGGTGTAATATTACATTTAAGCAACTTTATCCTAAGTTAAAATGACTAAAGGGAAGGGAGCCCGCAGCTCTCAGCAAGCAGGAACCCCTCCCCCACACTCTACAGCTGCAGCAGAGGCGTCCACAGCCGCCCCGGGAGACTTACCAACAGTAGCAAGTCTTGCAGAAATGCTTTCCAAGCTTGACTCGAAGATCGATGCCTGTATCGTCGAATCCAGGAATCGTTGGGAGTCGCTCTCGGCCGCGCTGAAGAAGCACGACCGTGAAATTGAAGAAATTCAACGCCGAGTCGGAGGGGCGGAGCTAAAGGCCGCGACCTCGGAGACAACCGCTCAATCGGCCGTGGATCAAGTCCGGACTCTCGAGCAGCGAGTCCGGACCTTGGAAAATCATATTGACAACCTCGATAATCGAGGTCGTCGAAAAAATATTCGTTTGCTGGGCCTTCCCGAACAGGAAGAGGAAGGCCAGCTTACAGCATTCCTGGAGCAGTGGCTGCCACAACTTTTAAATCTGCAAGCTGGATCAAGCCAGGTAAGGGTGGAATGGGCCTACCGGGTAGCAATACGCGGGCCCGGCTCAAACCAGCGCCCACGCCCGGTCCTGTTCCGGCTGCAGAGCTACAGGGAGAGGCAGATACTCCTAGAAGCCTCTAGAAATCTCGGAAAAGACCCCCAAGCTATGATCTACAAAGATCTGGTTCGAAAGAGGAAGGCATTCGACGAGGCGAAGAAGCGTTTAAGGGACTTAAACGTACCCCTTACGCTACCCAGCGATGTTACGCTTTAACCATGAAGGATCCGTATATAACTTTGGACCACCAGAAAAGGCTAAGGAATTCTTGGACTCCCTTAGATAAACGGTAGTACATAATGGATGTTGGTCTGCCTTCCACCCCCCCCCCCCCCCCCCCGCTGCTTTGGTTTATATCCCCTCCCTTTTTTTTCTTACCTTATTGCTTAATATTATTATGGGGGGAGGGGAGAGGGATTTGATTTTCTCCCCCCCCCCCCCCC
>NC_057724.1:55450519-55467179 GCF_004010195.1 Chiloscyllium plagiosum
TTTTTTTTGGGTTTTTTTTGTTGTTTTGTTTTGTTTTTTTTTTGTTGTCAAATTTTGGCTATTGTATATTTGAGCTAATTGTATATCAATGTTTATATCTGAGAGTTTTGTTTATTTTTGTAAACTTGTAAAAATGTTAAATTTCTAATAAAAATATCTATAAAAAAAAAAATCATCACTTGTTCAAAGGGAATAGCACCAGCTTCTTTAACATATCCATATATCTGAGGTTCCTGATCCCTGGTTGTAGGGAATTTTTTCCAATCCCTTTCTCATGTCTTCCCTACCAAAATGTAGTCCCTAAAACTGGTTGCAATGCTTCATTTGATGATGAACTAGTGTTTTACAGAGGTTTAATATGCTTGATTTTGTGTGCTGAGGGAGAAAGAAATAGGGGGATGAACAAATTGGCTAGACACGTGTTTTGTCGAAATTAAGTGCTATTGATGGACAACTTAATCAAACTTGTTTCTGGGAAGGTGGAACTGTCATATGAAAAGAGATTGGGAAAACTGGGCCTGTATTCTCCAGAGTTTTGCAGAATGAGGGGTAATCACACTGAAACATATAAAATATTTAAAGGGATGGACAGTGTAGATGCAGGTATTTTCTCCGGTTGATGAGTCTAATTCCAGTTTAAAAATAAGATTCCCCTTATGTTCGAGATAAGGAAAATTATTTTACTCAGAGAGCTGTGAATGTTTGCAATTCTCTGTCATCAAGGGCTGTGAGGCACAGGTTTTAGTTTAGGTAGGAATTGACAGATTTCTGACACAGACCTGCGAGGATTAGGTGTGCAAAGACAAAGAAGTGTTTTTTTTTAATTCATGGATGTAGGCATTGGTTTCTGAGTCTGCATTTATTGCCTATCCCTAATTACCTCTTGATCTGAGCAGCTTGGGCCATTTCAGAGGGCAGTTAAGGGTCAACCATTTTGCTGTGGGACTGGAGCCACACATAGGTATTCAGTATGGATGAAATTCCTTTCCCATAAGGGCATTAGTGAGCTATGTGGGTTTTTGCAACAATGAAGGTCCCTATTAGGCTAGAAATTTATGGAATGGCAATTTCTCCACCTGCCAAGTGCAGTTCAAAACTACTTCTGTTCTGAAGACAGTTCAGTGGACTGCAACAGTTATAGAGTCATGGAGACATACAGCATGGAGACAGATCCTTCAATCATACTCTTCCAGGCCGACCAGATATCCTAAATTAATCTAGTCCCATTTGGCAGCATTTGGCCCATATCCCTCTAAACTCTTTCAATTTATATACCCACCCAGATGTCTTTTAAATGTAATTGTACCAGCCTTCACTATTTCCCCTGTCAGCTCATTCCATATGTGTACCACCCTCTGCATCAAAAAGTTGCTATTTAGATCTATTTTAAATTTTTCCCCTCTCACCTTAAACGTATGCCCTCTAGTTTTAGACTCCCCTACCCCAGGGAAAAATCCTTATCTATTTACCTTATCCATGCCCCTCATGATTTTATAAACCTCTATAAGGTCACCCCTTAGCCTCCAGTTAATTGTTGTTTCTCCGCAGATACCATTAGACTGGCTGAATTTCTCCAGCAATTTCTGGTTTTGTTTGTTACAGACATCTGGCATCTTCAGTTCTTTGTTTCATTATCACCAACTATTAGCTCGTGTCAGTTGCCCAGTGACATTTGTCATTACAGCATTGCCTCATCTCAATGATACTAGCTTGGAAAGCTCGTACTTCCAAATAAGACAGGCAGGAGGCTGGAAGAACACGGCAAACCAGGCAGCATTAGAAGGTGGAGAGTTTTGACATTTCAGATGTAACCCTTCTTCAGGACTTGGGGGTGGGTGTGGAGGGAGCTGCAGATAAACAGGGAGGTGAGGGCAGGGTGGTGGTGGGGAGAAGTGAAGACAGGTGGAGCATATGACCTGTTTGGTCAATGAAGGGAATGAATCCGGTTGGTGGGAGGGAGCAGTGGAAGGAAGGGGGCAGGGCCGGGAAGGGAGTTGGGGAATGGAGAGGGAGATTATTTGAAACTGGAGACCTCAATGTTGAGTCCTCCAGGCTGTAGGGTGCCCAGATGGAGGATAAGGTGTTGTTCCTCCAATAGGAGCTGTGGTTTGTTTTGGCAATGGAGGAGGCCAAGGATGGTCATATCAGTAAGGGACTGGTTGGGGGAAATTGAAATGGGTGGGAATTGAAATGGACGTCCACTCAGCCCCAGCCCCGGTTCAATGCTCAAATGAACTGTTCCCTAAGTTTACTGAAGTGCTTCCAAATAAACCTGTTGGACTATAACCTGGTGCTGTTTGATTTTTTAAGTTTGTCCACCCCGGTCCAACACTGGTATCTCCACATCATGATCCTATCGAATTGTGCGGTAGGTTGGACGGGCTGAATGGCCAACCCCATGCCTACTTTGTCACGTGATATTAATTCAGCCGATCCTCAGCTCGGCCCCTAATGTTGATTGACCGCAGGGCTCCCGCCCCTCCCACGCGGCTACGTGCCGGACGTGACTCCGCAGCTCCCATGCAGTCGCGAAAGACCACGTGGTTCAGGCTCAGCTGGTGAGCAGGGCCCGAATGATAGGCGGACGAGCTCACCATTCATCAAACGGAGCGGCCCGTCAATCTGCGCCTATCCGTTCGGCAGCAGCCAATCGTGTAGGGAGACCTACCTTGGGGGCGGGGCTTGGTTAAACCGGCTCGTGTCAGCTCTGGAAAAAACCGTCCATTTCTCTCGAGGTCATTGAGGTGAAGTTTGTGAGACAGGGATTCCTGATATTTTAAAGCAAGAAAAATATATTAGTATTTTTAAAAATAAGGAAAGATGTCTCTGTCTAATAAACTGACCTTGGATAAGGTGGACGTGAAGAATCAGAGAGTAGTGATGAGGTGAGTTTAGTGTAGAAGGCCGCACTTTTAATTGTAAAACGCTGCTAATTACATATTTATAATTGAGAATCATTTTTAATGGATATTCGTCACTGCACTATTAGTTGAACGTTTCAGTGTGTGCTAGCTCCAGTTTGTAGTATGATGAAAATGCAAAATTCCATCAATGACGATTGATCTGCAACAAGTGTAAAGGTTCAAGTTAATTCGTTTTTGTGAATTTCTAAATGTAATCCAGTCGTCTCCAGCGTTGCTGATGTTTTTATTTTTAAATTCCGCACATATTGCTTTCCTCTGTGTATGTTGCCTGTAAATTATTAATGGAATTGTGTCAAGCAGCCTCACGCTGGGTAACGTGCTGAATTTTATGAATTGCAGCCTTTTTGGGGAGGGCATGATAAATTTCGCATCTTCGTTTTGCTTCTACCTGAGATCAGGATAAAGACAGCTAAAATAATCAAATCATATGTGATATATAGAATTTCAATCATTGAGTTGTTGCTAGTGGAACACGTATTTAAGCTCTCGGACCAAGCATACTCCATAATTAGCTTCGTCCGTATTTCGGAAGGGAACACATAAAAGTGATATTTTTGGGAGCTAATTTTAATTAGTTGCAGTTATGAGATGGTGCATCCTGTTCATCAAATTAATCTAGACCTGTTTCAATTTCATTACTTGTCATATGTTGGTTATCTCACTTTTTTAACTAGTTGCTATAAGAAGCTATCAGAAATTAACATGCTCCTTGTGAAAGTATGAGAGTCTAAAAGTACAAGCCTAAAGATATCACTGCTACCACCGTTTGCTAAATTGAGGAGCAAGAGAATACTTTATCTGGATGACCTTTAATCTTCACTGTCAGAGCACAGATGTCAGTGTATTTCCACATTAGAAGTAAATGGTTAAAGGAGAAATCTCCACAAACTAAATTAAGATTATTTCTTCCCTTTTGTGCTCAAGGGTTTTTGGGGAAAATTGCATAATCTTCCTTTTTAAAAAAAAAACTGCTCTGAAAGATGGCTTCTAATATTGCACAAGGTTTAAAGCACATTTTGCAGGTAGTTCAGAACTCATTCCAGACTGCATTGCAGTTTTTTCCCTAATTATCCTAGTCTCCTTGTTTGACATTCTGATTTTTTTTAAAGAAAATCATACCTAGTTTTGTGTTGTTTGCAATATTTTCTCTTGTTTGATATCAGAGATGTAATGAGGGCTTAATTAAGCAGCTCCTCATTAATATATTGGTTAGAATCCATGCCTCTTGTAGGAGACTGGAGTTCAATTTTCTTGACAGGCATGATGTGGAATATTTGAGTTGGACTGTGCACAGGTTCGGGTGTACTTTAGGGCCATCTTATGGCACAGTGGTAGTGTCCCTACTCCTGAATCAGGAGGCCTGGCTTCAAGTCCCACATGCTCCAGAGTTGTGCAATAACGTCTCTGAACAGGTTGATTTGGAATAAGAAAGGTAGAGGCCTTAATTTTGAGCCAAATCCTGCCAGTGAAAACAATAGCATGTTGACCTCTCTAATTGTTGATTTGTCTTAATGTGGTTTTTGATAGTCCAAGACAGATTAACAGTTATTTTTGACCGAATCTTTAACTAAAATGTACACCAGATTGCAACTGTAAATCAGAATTACAGCATATTACTCCTTTTAAAATTCTCTAGTGCCATTCAACCTGTAGTGTGGCAAATTGAAATGAGGAGTTAGGAGCAGGATGTATTCCTGAAGTTATAGCATCTTGCATGTGGCTATCAATAACTGACTGCAGTCAGAGCATGAGTTCTTGGGCTGATCAAGATCTTAAATACTAGCTTCAAAGCATGTTTCTTTTTGGGGGGAAGAAAGATTTGCTATGTTCTTGATTTATATAATTGAGAATACCGTTAGAATATTCTGAAAGAATAATTAATTAACCTGTAGATGTTAGGTAAGCCACTGGCATTTTGCCTATGATTTATCTGCAAGTATGACTCTGCCCAGAATTTGTGTGAGCTTGGTGGGTGGCACGGTGGCACAGTGGTTAGCACTGCTGCCTCACAGTGCCAGAGACCCGGGTTCAATTCCCGTCTCGGGCGACTCTCTGTGTGGAGTTTGCAAATTCTCCCCGTGTCTGCGTGGGTTTCCTCCGGGTGCTCCGGTTTCCTCCCACAGTCCAAAAATGTGCAGGTTAGGTGAATTGGCCATGCTGAATTGTTCGTAGTGTTAGGTGAAGGGGTAAATGTAGGAGAATGGGTCTGGGTGGGTTACGCTTCGGCGGGTCGGTGTGGACTTATTGGGCCTGTTTCCACACTGTAAGTAATCTAATCTAATCTTAATTATGGTAACATGGGTTTTTTGTGGTTTAAGCTAATTCATACATGTTAGTCTTTTAATTTGAAAGACAAAACTGGACATTGCATGTAGGAACGGCAGAGTGAGTGTGCATGTGAGTGTGTTGGTGTGGGTACTCACACTGGACTCCTTTGTCTATAAATTCTGTGATCATGATCTTATTCTCCTCAACTGCCTGATGAAAGAAAGTGCTTCCAAATAAACCTGTTGGACTATAACCTGGTGTTGTCATTTTTAATTTTGTCCACTCCAGTCCAACACCAGCTCCTCTCGGTCATATCCTTAGATTCTCTTCACTATGAATTGAATTGCCTCAGTTTTAATAACTAATGCCAAAGGAAATTTTAAACCAATAGTCATACTGCAGTCATGTGTACCTTTTTATTAATCCTCCTGTTTGAGTCATTTTTGTTGGTTGTTTCCATTATGCGGTACGTTCAGAAGCAGAATGTGTGATGAGTAATCTGAAGACCACGATTAAGTAATGAAATGTGGAGTAGGTGACATTTTACATTGTGAGGGGGGTTTTTCAGGATGAATATTCAAGATCATTCTTTAAAATGGATGGTGATTTCGGCACTGTCCCTGCAAGGTTCCTCCAGCAATGCATGTACTAAATTAATATTAAATTTCCATTAAATAATGAACATTCAGATGAAGGGTAATGTGTAATATATTTGTCAGCATGACTTAGTTGGCTGGAGTCTTGTCTCTGAGTCAGAAGATTGGGGAGTTCAAAGCCCACTTTTGGACTTGAGCACTAAAAATCAAGGCTGACACTTCATTTTAAAGCTGAAGGAATGCTGCATTACCAGATAGTCATAGAGATGTACAGCATGGAAGCAGATCCTTCGGTCCAACTCTTCCATGCCTACCAGATATCCCAACCTAATCTAATCCCATTTGCCAGCACTTGGTCTGTATCCCTCTAAACCCTTCCTATTCATATACCCATCCTGATGCATTTTAAATGTTGTAGTTGTACCAGCCTCCACCACTTCCTCTGGCAGCTCATTCCATACACGCACCACCTTTTGCATGGAAAAGTTGCCCCTCAGGTGTCTCTTATCTTTTCCCCTCTCACCCTAAACCTATGCCCTCTAGTTCTGGACCCCCACCCCCCCACCCCAGGGAATAGACTTTGCCTATTTATTGTATCCATGCCTCTCATGATTTTATAAACCTTTGAGGTCACCTCTCAGCCTTCACCGCTCCAGGGAAAACAGCCCCAGCCTATTCAGCCTCTTCTATAGCTCAAACCCTCCAACCCTGAAAACATGCTTGTAAATCTTTTCTGAACTCTTCAAAGTTTCACAACATCCTTCTGACAGGAAGGAGACAGAATTGCATGCAAAATGAATGTATTTCAAGATGTCACCATCTATTTCCTCACATTCTATATCTTCCATGTCCTTTTCCACAATAATCACTAGTGCAAAATATTCATTGTGATATCTTTCAGAAAACGTATTCAACTGAGGCTTAATCAGCACTTTTAGGTGAGAGTAAATCATCTGTACTATTGTGCTGATGAGCAGGGAGCACTGGTCAATAGTTCTTCTTCACTCAACATTAAAATACAGTTTGGTCATTATTACTTTGCTGTTTGTGAGTGTGTTTTGAGTGCACATTGGCTTCCATGGTTTGGTGTATTAAATAGTGATCACGCTTCGATGTTTGTCATTGAGTATAAAGTACTTTGACATTTCTAGTGGTTGTGATAGGTTTCCCAATCATTGCAGTAAATAGTACAGCAGTTGAAGAATCAAATTAGAAATTTGATGACCGGAAGATGTCTGGGGACTGTATAGGACTCCCTTAGTTATTGGTGTTCCAGTTTGAAAATCAGTACCTTGCAGTTATTGAAAGACACATTTGATTGCTGTTGCCACAGGTCAGGTTTGTATCATCCTGGACATTAAAAAGACAGTTAATGTTAAGTAATGAAACTGTTATACCAAGTACAATGTTGGAATTTCTTTTGCCTAAAATTATTTAGCAAGGGCAACTCTTAGCCTTGTGTACATAAGCACCTGCAATAGATATTGAAAATCATTGAAAATTACATATAAACTAAGAAAAATATGCTTACATAGTGCTTTTCCATACTTGTATATTTGGAAAGCTCCTAGAATATAAATGCAATACTTTTGAAATGAAAAGGCCTTCAGAAATAGGAACAGGAATAGGCTGTTTGGCCCTTTTGAGCCTGTTCCACCATTCAGAGTAATGTCAGATCAGCTGTAATCCTTACGTCCACTTTGCTGCCTTTTTGTCTCGTATCAGTCTTAAATTGCCAACCCTTTATTCTGAAACTATGCCCTCCTATATGTTTCAATGAGATCACTGTTCATCTAAACCCCAGTGAGCAGGGTCCCAACCTGTTTAGCTTTTTGCTCAAAGACAATCCCTCCAAACCATAGATCATAATGAGCATTCTCTGAACTGCCTCTACATCTTCCTTAAATAAGGGGGCCAAAACTCTGTTTTTGAGATGTGGTCTTACTAGCATCGTGTACAATTGCCGGAAGATCTCCCCACAGTCATATTCCAATTCCCTTGAAATAAGGGCTGCCATTCTGTTAGTTTTCATGATTACCTGCTGTGCATGTCTGCTAGGTTTAAATTTTGTGTGCATGTCCCTTTGTGTTGTGGATTTTGATTGTTTTTCTCCATTTGAAGTAATACTGTTTTCCCTTCCAAAGTGAACAACTTCACGTTTTCCCACATTACGCTCCATTTGCCAACTTTTTGCCCTTTTACTTAACCTACCAAATCTCTCCATAAACTGAGTGTATTCCTTTTCCCCCCTGTGTTTTCATGTATTTTTGTGTTGTCTGCAAGTTTGGCTACAGTACATTTCGCTTCCTTCCTTCAAGTCCTCCATATCTGTTTTAAACAGTTGCACTAATTGCTGTGGAACATCACTGGTTACAAGTTGCCAACCTGAAAAAGAACCCTTATCATCACTTGCTGTTTTCTGTCCATGAGCCAATTCTCTCTCCATGCCAATACAGTACCTCCAACATCATGGACTCTTTATCCTATGGCATAGCTTTTTGTGAGGTACCTTGTCAAACACCTTCTGGATATCCAAGTCCACACCATCTCCATGTTTCCCTTTATTCAGTCTGAGACTGAAAAACTTAAATTTGTCAGACTATTTACCTTTCATGAAGCCATAATGTCTCGTTTGATTCAATTATGATTCTCCAGATGTTCGATATTATTATAAGAAACATGGAATTAAGTGTGGAATGGAATATCCTTCAGGTTGAAAAGTCATTGGCTATTTTTGACAGATCATTCATTAAGTTGGGCTGAGTTTGTATAGCTGATGGTTTATAGCAGATATTTCCAAATAGAGTTGGGGATCAGACTTGCTGATCTTACAAATTGATATTTTGATATGACTTCCTAGACTCTCGATTTAACAACTGGCATTTGTCCTGGCCAGCTGCAGTGTTTTAGAAAAAGTTGTGATTTTGCTTATCTGCTTTCCATCTCACTCTTGATTTCTTTCCTCATCTTTGTATGATAATATACAGTCTTGTTTCATGAATTGTGGGTTACCTCTATTACCTCATTCTCTTTAGGTTGAGTGCTCTTCCAGAGTGTAACATATTCTATAATTGTACAACTAAAATAAATCCTTTTGTTCTGGAATTAGGTTTGCTTGCAGAGCTGGAAGGTTCATCTTCAGACATTTTGTCATTGTAGTAGGTGGGTTTCTTTGGGTTGGTGATGTCATTTCCGGTTCTTTTTCTCAGGGCATCATGGTAGCCCACAAGCCCACCAACACACTGAAACAGCAGCTAATGAACTTGAAAGACCTATACAGACAACAAGCAAAACTAATGTCATTTACAAAATACTGTGCAAGGACTGTAACAAACTACATTGGACAAACAGGCAGAAAACTAGCCACCAGGATACATGAATATCAACTAGCCACAAAACGACATGACTCCCCTCTCACCAGTATCCTTACATACAGATGAGGAGGAACACCACTTCGGGGACAACACATCCATCCTAGGACAAGCCAAACAGAGACATGCATGAGAATTCCTAGAAGCATGGCATTCTAACCGGAACTCCCATCCACAAACATGTTGACTTGGACCCGATTTACCACCCCCTGAGGAAAAAGAACAGGAAATGACATCACCAACTCAGAGAAACTCAAACATACAAATAGAAAACAGTGCTTTGTCCGGAGGCTCGCTACACATGTTTCCTCGTATGATGATGAAACTTCTGAAAATGAAGCTTGCAGCTCAGCGAGCAAACCTACATCCAGAACCTCAACCTGAGCTACAAATCTTCTCAAAACTCACGAAATCCTTTCATTTCAGAGTTTCTAGATTCACATTTTTTTCAGTAATTAGGACAATTTTAAAATCCTGTTTTACCAAACGTGCTGCCATCAGTTTTTGTCTTTAATAACCAGTGATTTAAAGATAAAATAATGTCGAGCATAGATGTTGACTATTTGGAGGCTGTTTGATTGTGCATCCATTTATGGCCCAGACTGATCTAGCCTTTGTCCATAGTCCATGCATGCTTTTGCTAGTAGGGATCACTTGCATTTATTAAATTGAGATGTGGGCATCATTATCAACACTTATTGATTTCATAATTAAAGGGAGAGTGAGGCAAACCTAAGTGACAAGGCAAGTTAGGGACAGCATAAAAGCAGAAGAGAAAGCCTAAAATGTGGCAAAGGGCAGTGGGAAGTCAGAGGTTTGGGAAGCCATAAAGACTAACAGAGGACAATGAGAAAAGAACTAAGGAGGGAGAAGATTAAATATGAGTGTATGCTAGCCAATAATATAAAAGAAGATTACATATGTTTATTTAGATGTCTAAAGGGAAGCAAATAGGACCGTTGGAAAATGACAGTAGAGCAGTAGTAGTGGGAACAAAGAAATGGCTCAGTCTTCATGAGTAATATCCCCAACATTCAAGAGAGTTGGGGTGGGGGCAGAAGTGAGTATTGTGGCCATCACCAAGGAGAAGGTGCTAGAAAAACTGAATGGCCTGAAGTTGGGTAAATCACTTGGACCAGATGGACTACGCTCTAGAATTCTGAAGGACATAGCTGAAGAGGTAGTGGAGGCATTAGTGGTGATCTTTCAGGAATTGCTAGAATCAGGGATGCTCCCAGAGGATTGGAAAATAGCTCATGTAACCCCCCCCCCCCTCATTTTAAGGAGGAGGGAGGCAAAAGACAGAAAATTACAGGCTGACTAGCCTGACCCTGATTGTTTGTAAGATTTTGGGGTCTATTGTGAAGGATGAGTTTTCTCAATATTTGGAAGCGTATAGGGCAAAGTTAGCATTGTTTCATCAAGGGGAGGTCATGCCTTACAAATCTGCTAGAATTCTTTTGAGGAAGTAACGAGCAGGTTTGACCAAGGAGAGCCAGTGGATGTAATCTACCTGGGCTTCCAGAGGCCTTTGACAAAGTGCCGCACAGGAGGCCTCTGAGTGAGACAAGGACCCATGATGTTAGAGGCAAGTTGCTAGCATGGACAGAAGCTTGGCTATCTGGCAGAAAGCAGAGACTGGGGATAAAAGGACCCTTCTCAGGATGGCAGCCAGTGACCAGTAGTATTCCACAAGGGACAATGGGACCCCAGCTTGTCACTTTATACATTAACGATCTAGTTGAAGGAACTGAGGACTTTCTGGCTAAGTTTGCAGATGATACAGAGATAGAGGGACAGGTAGTATTGAGGAGGCAGGAAGGTTGCTGAAGGATTTAACATGTTGGGAGAATGGGCAAAGAAGCAGATAGAATACAACATGGGAAATTATAAGGTCATGCACTTTTGTAAGAAGAATAGAGGCATGGACTATTTTCTAAATTGGGAGGAAAATTCAGAAATCTGAAGTGCAAAGGGACTTGGGAGTCCTAGTTCAGGATTCTCTTCAGGAAAAATTGTAGGTTGAGTTGGAAGGCAAATACAATGATGGCATTTATTTTTGAGAGGACTAGAATATGAAAGCAGGAATGAACTTGTAAGGCTTTGTAGAGCTCTGGTCAGACCACATTTGAAGTATTGTGAGCAATTTTGGGCCCCATGCCTCAGGAGGAATGTGTCCCTGGAGCGGGTTCAGAGGTTCACGTGAATAATCCCAGGAATGAAAGGCTTGGCACATGAGGAATGTTTGAGGACTCTGGGTTTATACTCCATGGAGTTTAGAAGAATGAGGGGGGGATCTAATTGGGCGTATAGAATACTGAATTGTCTGGACAGAGTGGTTGTTGAGAAGATGTTTCCAAGGACCTGATGGCACAGCCTAGGAGTAAAGGTAAGACCCTTTAGAACGGAGGTAAGGAGAAACTTCTTCAGCCAGAGAGTGTTGAATCTATGGAATTCATTGCTGTAGAAGGCTGTGGAGGCCAGGTCATTGAGTATATTTAAGACTGAGATAGATAGATAGATTCTTCATTGTGAAGGGAAGAAAGTGGGAGAATGGGGTTGAGAAACTTATCAGCCATGATTGAATGGCAGAGCAGACTTGATGGGCCGAATGTACGCTGCTAGAAAAGCACAGCAAGTCAGGCAGCATCTGAGGAGCAGGAAATTCTCCTGCTCCTCAGATGCTGCCTGACCTTTGCTCTTCCAGCACAACACTCTCGACTCTGATGTCCAGCATCTGCTGTCCTCACTTCCTCCTCCTTGATCGGCCGAATGACCTAATTTCTACTCCTATGTCTTATGGAATAATTTTAAATGCTGTTTTGGTATGTGCACACCACTATGATAAACACAGCGTTTCACCACTCATCTTTACTCTGACCTTTAGTAATACCTACCTATTCAAAATGATTAATTCCTTGGTGATATTCCTGAACCTGAAATTTTATTATTTTATTATTACTGTCTTACAGGGTGGACTTCAATGTACCAATGAAGAATAATCAGATCACTAACAACCAAAGGTAATCAGTACTTTGATTCCCAGCTACCTATTAATTTTATATGTGATGTAGCTTAAAACTGAGGTTGGGATGTTCAAATTCAATGTATGGTTAACAAAAATTATTTGGATTGTTATGTTAAAGCCTGTATTCAAAAATGAACATACTTTTTTAGTCTCTTGCCTTGATGGTTTCTGAGGAAGGGTCACTGGACTCAAAACTTTAACTCTTGATTTCTATTCACAGATACTGCCAGACCTGCTGAGCTTTTCCAGCAACTTCTGTTTTTGTTTCTGATTTACAGCATCCGCAGTTCTTTTGGTTTTTCTACATTGGTGCCTCTTTCCTCACCCCATGAAGGCAGTGACCATTCTCTGAAATCTTCTTTATATGAATGTTTTATATGCACGAGAACAAACATTGTATTTTGTTAGGCTGACCTATTATTAGTGGGATGTACCTGATCCCAATCTCATTTGATACCTGCTTGTGCATCCTTTGAATAGGTGACAAAATGTTGATAATGATCTTCCAGGAATCAATCATATATGCCAAAGAAATGTAATGTAGATAAAGGTTGATGCAGAGGTTAGCTGCGACATTGTGGTGTCTTGACATTGATCGTGGTGTTGATTTTTTTTTCTAGAAGCATGTTATTTGGGAGTATAATTGTGGGCTATATTGTGGTATGTAATACTGATTTATTGAAGCAATGCATAAGATAAGACACACTTGCGTACTCAACATTTGAAGTTGAGGAAGGTTATGATACATTTAAGATATTTGACTTTTTTTAGGTTATCATCTATCTGGAGATCAGATATTCTTTGAACTTTGCCATGCTTTAACATGTGAAAACAAAATACAATTTATGCCCAACCAGTACCTTTTGGAAATATTTTTTGCAGAACAAAGTTTTGGAGGGAGGAGAAACAAATGTTATACTGTGAAGTTTAAAAAAAAAAGTTCTAAGATATTTGATTCATTTTACAGGATTAAAGCTGCAATTCCAAGTATTCAGCATTGTTTAAACAGTGGAGCCAAGTCAGTGGTGCTCATGAGCCACTTGGGAAGGCCTGATGGCATCCCTATGCCTGAGAAGTTCTCACTGGCACCAGTTGCAGAGGAATTGAAGAAACTTATGGGAAGGTAAAATTGAAACCAAGAAACTGTATTCAAAGTTTGAGAGAAGATTTGTAGCTCGGGTGCTCATTGTTGTGGTTCTGTTCGCCGAGCTGGGAATTTGTGTTGCAGACGTTTCGTCCCCTGTCTAGGTGACATCCTCAGCGCTTCTGTGATCTTTCCTCCGGCTTTTGTAGTGGTTTGAATCTGCTGCTTCCAGTTGTCGGTTCCAGCTGTCCGCTGCAGTGGTCGGTATATTGGGTCCAGGTCAATGTGCTTATTGATTGAATCTGTGGATGAGTGCCATGCCTCTAGGAATTCCCTGGTTGTTCTCTGTTTGGCTTGTCCTATAATAGTAGTGTTGTCCCAGTCGAATTCATGTTGCTTGTCACCTGCGTGTGTGGCTACTAAGGATAGCTGGTCATGTCGTTTCGTGGCTAGTTGGTGTTCATGGATCCGCATCCATGAACACCAACTAGCCATGCAACAACATGACCAGCTATCCTTAGTAGCCACACACGCAGATGAAAAGCAACATGAATTCGACTGGGACAACACTACTATTATAGGGCAAGCCAAACAGAGAACAGCCAGGGAATTCCTAGAGGCATGGCACTCATCCACAGATTCAATCAATAAGCACATTGACCTGGACCCAATATACCGACCACTGCAGCCGACAACTGGAAGCAGCAGATTCAAACCACTACAAATGCCGGAGGAAAGATCACAGAAGCGCTTCACAGGAGGCTCCCAAGCGCTGAGGATGTCACCTAGACAGGGGACGAAACGCCTGCAGCACAAATTCCCAGCTCGGCGAACAGAACCACAACAAGAAACTGTATTATCTATATGCGTAACTTGCTTCCAGAAACCCTTTTATTTTTGGAAAATAAAATATTCAAAGGGATGCAAGGGAGACAAGCTGGTGCTTTCAACAGGTTTACATAGTCTCTGAAAGTTGTGTTTGAGATGCTTAACATAATGCGTTTTTTTGTTGAGATGAGAATGAGGGATTTTATGAAGTAAGATTTGTTTGAAAAGTGCAATACTATACTTCTAAGATTCTTGAGCACTGTGGTGCAGAATAACTTTTTAATGTGTTGTAAATGAAAATTGCTTATGTGATGTATACTTCTGAAACATAAGGGGTGGGTTGGAGCTGGTAACAAAATTTAAAGCCAAATGCCTTTGGATAAAAAATTGCTTGTGCCATTAAAATAGTTAACGCTTGCAATTCAACTCCACAGAACTTAATTCTTAACTTGGGGATGGTACAGGTGTTCAGTAAGGTAGTTCAGTCTTTTGACCATTTACATTTATGCCTATTATTTAGTAACAGTATTTAAAAAAACATTTTCAAAAATTGTTAACTTGTGTAGGTGCCTTTCAAAGTTTTTATTTTTGATTTACAAATAGGAATATTATCTTCCTGAAAAATTGTGTTGGATCTGAAGTTGAAGAGGCATGCGCTAACCCGGCTAATGGAAGTGTGATTCTTCTGGAAAATCTGCGCTTTCATGTTGAAGAGGAGGGCAAGGGGAAAGATGCGTCTGGGAATAAGGTGAGATTTCATACAGGTAACAAAGATATTTGGAAGTCTCAAGAATTTATGAAGCAGATATAATTAGATTGGAGATAAAAAGTCATTTCAGATGAGTTAGTGATCATCTAATGTTGAAGCCATCGAACCTGGAAATTTTATAGTTCTAGGAAACAAATATAAACTGGAACTTGTCATTGTTTTCTCTTAGAGTCTTTGCATGTTGTGTGATTTGTGAGTACACTTGTAGCGACAGGATGTTGAAATAGGGGAGATTTCATAGAATTACACTGTACAGAAAAGGCACTTAAGCCTATTGAGTCCTCACTAACAAAACCTACACTAATCGGACTTTCTAGTCCTTGGGTCAGAGGCCAGAATGTTATGATTTTTTCAATTACTCATATTTTTTTAAACCGGTTGAGGTTCCCTGTGTCAACTACGCTCCCAAGGTTTTTAAAAAAGTGCAAAAATTAAGAAGTGCTTCATCCCTTTCCCACCACATCCTCTCCGCAGCTCATCTCCTCTTAGTCAAAGCCTTAGTTAAAGTATAGCTTTGAAATAACTTAGAAGGAATGATGCAGCTGGAGACTAATTTTATTAGGAACAGGCCCAGAATTAGAATCTTTAATACATGGGAAATAATGACAGATTTGCTATTCAAGTTTCATAAATCATGAACACATAGGTGTGGAGCAGGTTTGTCCTGGCATCTAGTAGCATTGAGACTAGGAGCTGAGCACAAGAATATAGAGAGATAATGCCATCACTAATACTTCAGTGAAAAATGATAACAAGGATATTAAATGTTCATACACAATTGAAGTGGATGCAGTATGTGGTTTTAAAAGGAATAGACAGTCTGTGTCTTGATATTGTGTTGAAATACTAGTATCTAACAGTATGACTAGTAGTTGCAGTATTATGAAGTGATGAGTTGAAAGTATTGCTTTACTAATGTATCTTAAAGCACTAATTTCTCTATATTGGTACCAGTATATTTAATGTGCTGCAAGACAATCACAATTTAAATGATTGAACAAAATTATGTCATCTGTTGAGTTCATGATTTTTTGGGAACTGCATTCATGAAGCTACTTAAAGTCATAGAGATGTACAGCATGGAAACAGACCATTCGGTCCAACCCGTCCATGCCGACCAGATATCCCAACCCAATCTAGTCCCATCTGCCAGCACCCGGCCCATATCCCTCCAAACCTCTCCTATTCATTTACCCAAATAAATGTCTCTTAAATGTTGCAATTGTACCAGCCTCCATCACTTCCTCTGGCAGCTCATTCCATACACGTACCATTCTGTGTGTGAAAAGGTTGCTTTGTAGATCTCTTTTATACCTTAACCCCTCTCACTCTAAACCTATGTCCTCTAGTTCTGCACTCCCTGACTCTCGGGAAAAGACTTTGCCTATTTGCCCTATCCTTATAATTTTGTAAACCTCTATAAGTTCACCCCTCAGCCTCCGACGCTCCAGGGAAAACAGCCCCAGCCTGTTCATGCTCTCTCTATAGCTCAAATTCTCCAACCCTGGCAACATCCTTGTAAATCTTTTCTGAACCCTTTCAAGTTTCACAACATCCTTCCGATAGGAAGGAGACCAGAATTGCACACAATATTCCAACAGTGGCCTAACCAATGCCCTGTACAGCCGCAACATGACCTCCCAACTCCTGTACTCAATATTCTGACCAATAAAGGAAAGCATACCAAACTCCTCCTTCACTATCCTATCTACCTGCGACTCCACTTTCAAGGAGCTATGAACCTGCACTCCAAGGTCTCTTTGTTCAGCAACACTCCCTAGGACCTTACCAT
>NC_057724.1:55468637-55516279 GCF_004010195.1 Chiloscyllium plagiosum
TTTCTCTGGATTCTTGTTAGCTCATTTCTGAAGGCTTCCCATTTTCCAGCCGTCCCTTTACCTGCGAACATCTGCCCCCAATTGGCTTTCGAAAGTTCTTGCCTAATACTGTCAAAATTGGCCTTTCTCCAATTTAGAACTTCAACTTTTAGATCTGGTCTATCCTTTTCCATCATTATTTTAAATCTAATAGAATTATGGTCGCTGGCCCAAAAATGCTCCCCGCTGTCACCTCAGTCACTTGCCCTGCCTTATTTCCCAAGAGTAGGTCAAGTTCTGCACCTTCTCTAGTAGGTACATCCATATACGGAATCAGAAAATTGTCTTGTGCACTCTTAACAAATTCCTCTCCATCTAAACCCTTAACACTATGGCAGTCCCAGTTAATGTTTGGAAATCCCCTACCGTAACCACCCTATTATTCTTACAGATAGCTGAGATCTCCTTACAAGTTTGTTTCTCAATTTCCCTCTGACTATTAGGGGGTCTATAATACAATCCCAATAAGGTGATCATCCCTTTTTTATTTCTCAGTTCCACCCAAATAACTTCCCTGGACGTATTTCCAGGAATATCCTCCCTCAGCACAGCTGTAATGCTATCCCTTATCAAAAATTTAGGTGCAATCCGTCCTCCTTGTACAGGTCACTTCTACCCCAAAAGAGATTCCAATGATCCAAAACTGTGAGTCCTTCTCCCATATACCAGCTCCTCAGCCATGCATTCATCTGCTCTATCCTCCTATTCCTGCCCTCACTAGCTCGTGGCACTGGGAGTAATCCAGATATTACTACTCTCGAGGACCTCCTTTTAAATGCCTAACTCTCTGTAATCTCCCTTCAGAATCTCAATCTTTTCCCTTCCTATGTCATTGGTTCCAATGTGGACAGTGACCTCTTGCTGGCCGCTCTTCCCCTGTGAGAACATTCTGCACCCTCTAAGACATCCTTGATCCTGGCACCAGGGAAGCAACACACCATTCTGCTTTTTCGCTGCTGGCCAGAGAAACGTCTGTCTGTACCGCGGACTAGAGAACCGCCTAACACAAATGATCTCTTGGAACCCAATGTACCCCTCATTGCATTAGAGCCAGTCTCAATACCAGAAACTTGGCTGTTTGTGCTATGTTCCCCTGAGAATCCATCACCCCCTACATTTTCCAAAACTGCATACCTGTTTGAAATAGGAATATCCACAAAAGACTCCTGCACTCGCTGCCTTCCTCTCTTACCTCTCCTGGAGTTAATCCATCTATGTGACTGTATCTGAGACTTTCTCCCCTTTCTATAACTGCCATCCATCACATACTGTTGCTGTTGCAATTTCCTCATTGCTCCTAACTGTCTGTCCAACCGATCCATTTGATCTGATAAGATTCACATCCAACAGCACTTATGGCAGACATAATCTGCAGTAACCCTTAAACTCTCTTTAAATTCCCACATCTGTCAAGAAGTACATGTCACTCTATTAAAGGCCATTTTTGCTCCTTCACAATCTACAGACCCAGAAATTAACACCGTGTTATTCCTTTACAAACACTGCCCCAGGTTAAATTAATAGTTATGGCTTATATTTTAAGTTTAATCAAGAGACATATCTCCAAAAACACACAATCAAGAAAGAACCCACTCTGCTCACTACTGCAGATTCTCTGTAGGCCACACTTAAAACAACGATTAACTTGTCTGACTCTGTGCTGTGAACTATTATTAACTCTGCTGTGTACCTTATTGAAAATGTATTTGTCAAGTATCTTGTTTTTGAAGATTATTCCTATGAAGTTTCATTTTTATTGAAGGGTTTTGTGGCTAGTATTTAAACCTTTGGGTGGCACGGTGGCTCGATGGTTAGCACTGCTGCCTCACAGTGCCAGGGACCCATGTTTGATTCCAGCCTCTAGTGACTGTGCAAACTCCACAGGCATTCGCCCTGCGTCTACGTGGGTTTCCTCTCGGTGTTCCGGCTTCCTCCCATAGTCCAAAGATGTGCAGGTTAGGTGAATTGCTGTTCTAAATTTGGCTATAGTGTTCAGGGATGCGTAGGCTAGGTGCATTAGTCAGCAGAAATGTAGAGTAGTAGGGTAAGACAATGGGTCTGGATGGGATACTCGGTGGGTCGGTGTGGACTTTTTGGGCCAAATAACCTGTTTCCACACTGTGAGGATTCTATGAATCATAATGTCTGAATGTCAGAAGTCGCCATTACAGAATGATGACTTAATCCTTAAGGTCAAGTTGTATCCTGACTCTTTGTAGCTCAAGAAGATCACAGCAATCCAAGTCTAATGGGTCTCTTGTACTGAAATCAACCCAGATACAGTAATACTAGTTGCTCTCAGTTATGCTGACATTTACAGACTGACATTGGAGACTCCTTGAACTCAAGAATATATGGGCTGCAAAGTCAACTGGATTTTGGTGGTGACTTAATTTAGTACACATATGGTCTAAGAATAACTATAGTAAATATGGGGTATTCTTTTTGCAGACTCAGCATTATTCCCATCTGTATGTGTGCACAATTCTGTTTATAAGTATTCTGCAATTTAAAAAAAAAGGCTGGGTGTCAATGAATAACAAGTTTACATTAACAGCTTGGGCATCTAGGCATGATTTGGGTTGACTAGTAAAAGGAATGGCTACTGTTTAAGATCTTCAATATAATGGTGAACTGCAGTGAATTGAACCCTAGAAGATTTGGTAGAAACCTATCTATAAAGGATTAACACAGTTGATTTATTCACTAATGCTGTCATGTAACACCGGTGCCAAATGGTCTGCTTTTGCATTTGTTCCAATTGGAGCTTTATTCATGTTAGAGCATGGTTCCATACAGTTGCTGAATCTCCAATATGTTTTTAATGCTCAAGATTGATTAGATAATTGACTGGAAATGCTACAGCAATATTCTAGCTGAGCCTCATTTCCAACAAAAGCTACTAAGTAATGCTTAGGAATGTGAGACCAGGCTAAAATTTTATTCTCTTTGTCTCTTCCCATTCCTAGGTCATCTGAAGTTAATTGTCACACGTCTACTGCTTCATATTTCTAGTAACTGAGGTATAGCTAAAAGTGAACTTTTAATTAAAAGATAATCATGATCTATTGTAATGATCCAGAAAATTCATTGGGGAAAAAAAAAGTCTGACCAGTTATATTGACCTATTAGCACATTCAATAAGTGTTAATTTCTATTAATTACTATCATCATCCTTCATAAATTAAATTATTTTGCTTCAGGCCACACACTTAATTAAAACTTGATATTTTATGTAGATCAAGTAGTTTTAGTAATGGACATCAGTGTTGCACTGAGAAGAAAGTAGAACATCTAAGATTTACATTTGAGTGCTAGAAAAAGGCACGTTAGATGATTTAGATTTGAGTTTGCCCCAGTGCTGTCCTGCTGTGAAATAGCTATTTTCTGGAATTGGTAATGTGAATATTTGTGTAAGGTATTGAAAGCTTGGAGGAACTTTTCACAGGCACTCCAGAAAGATAATGTGCAATGTTGTTTTTTTTGTCTTCTCTAAGTAAATAGTTGCATGTTGGTAATTCACCACCTTTTATATGTATTTTCACACATTTTATAAATGTTTGTTGTGGTTGTATTATTCTGTGTGTGTGCACTTGGACACACTTCAGATTTTTCTCACTCTCAACTGGAACTTATAAATTGTAAGACTGTGGTACTTTGTAATCTGAAATACACTCATCACAAAGGAGCAATTTGTTGGCATTAAATGTAGAAAAATTGATTGTAAAAAATTATTAACTAAGTGAGGAACAGTTTACTTGATCAAATTTGATTTGAAAATGTAGGAAAGTTGTAAAAAAATACACTGAACTGGTCTTTTTTCCAAAAATTGTTTATGTATGTGTGTGTGTAATCCTTTTCAGATAAAAGCGGATGATGAAAAGGTCAAGTCTTTCCGAGCTTCACTGTCCAAGTTGGGTGATGTGTATGTCAATGATGCTTTTGGAACAGCACACAGAGCTCACAGGTGAGTTGTTTTTATCACTTGGCCAAGAGAAGGATTCAGGTTGAATATGTTTCGAGTTGTAATTGGCATAGAAACCTAATATACTTTTATGCTGAAGTAGGAACGTGGCAAATGCTACAGTGCACTGTTAAAAAGCTTCAAGATGTTATGGATAGGTTAGTGGAATGGGCTAATGGGGGGATGTAATTTAATTGGTTAAGTATAAAGTAATACGATTGGGAGCATGCATCCAATGGAAGAGTACTTGATAGTATGGATGATTATGAATAAGTAGAAACTCAAGTACATAATTACCTGTAAATGTTGATGAATAAATATATTTTTTAAAAAGCATTGAAATCTTATGTTGAAATACAAGAACAAAGCATCCATGGTGAATGTATATAACAAATTCCTAAGCCTGAAATTAGATAAAAATGACTTGCAGTACGTCAGAAAGATTTGTAAAATAACCAGAACCCAAGTAATGCTTTTGGTCTAAGTTCTTCACCAGTTGATAGACCCAAACTTAACCTGAAACCTTTGTAAATGAGATGACCAAATATTAATTTATTTGATTTATTCCTCTGATCAAGTACTATTTGTTTTTATATTTTTGTTAGCTCCATGGTTGGTGTAAATTTGTCAAAGAAAGCAGCTGGCTTCTTGATGAAGAAAGAGCTTGAGTATTTTGCCAAAGCTCTAGAAACCCCTGAAAGACCATTCCTTGCCATTCTGGGTGGGTAAGTGTCAAATCATTCAGTGTTTGTTTATTCACTCACGGGATGTGGGGATCTCTGGCTATGTCAGCATTTATTGCCCAGAGGGCTGTAGAGAGTCAGCGGCATCGTTGTGGGTCTAAAGTAACGTTTTGGCCAGACCAGATAAGGATGGCAGATTTCCTTATGATATGATCAGATGTTTTTCAACAATCGATAATGGTTTCGTGATCATCATTCAACCCTTACTTCCAGATTCTTTATTGAATTCAAATTCCATCATCTGCCACGGTGGGATTTGAACACAGGTTCTCAGGACATTAGCATCCAGTATGGTATTGCTTGCTTAGCTTTGCAAGAACTATTAGAACTATCCTGTTGCATGTGATTTTATGGCAAATACGTAATCCTGAAATAAAATTGACAAACTTTGTGTTAGGTTACACTAATCCGAGCCAGACTTCTACACTAATGATAAGGTCCTAAGGAGTATTGCTGAACAAAAAGACCTTGGAGTACAGGTTCATAGTTCCTTGAAAGTAGAGTCGGAGGTAGATAAGATAGTGATGAAGGCATTTGATATGCTTTCCTTTATTGGTCAGAGTATTGAGTATAGGAGTTGGGAGGTCTTGTTTTGGCTGTACCATGCAATCCTGGTCTCCTTGCTAACAGAAGGATGTTGTGAAACTTGAAAGGGTTCAGAAAAGAACCAGGTTTGGAGGGTTTCAGCTATAGGGAGAGGCTGAATAGGCTGGGGCTGTTTTCCCTGGAGCGTCAAAGGCTGAGGGGTTACCTTATAGAGGTTTATCAAATCCTGAGAGGCATGGATAGGATAAAGAGACAAGGTTTTAGTTCCTGAGGTGGAGGGCGGGGGGTCCAGAACTAGAGGGCATAGGTTTAGTGTGAGAGGGGTAAGATATAAAAGAGACCTAAGGAGCAACATTTTCAAAGAGGGTAGTGCATGTATGGAATTAGTTGCCAGAGGAAGTGGTCGAGGCTGGTGCAATTGCAACATTTAAAAGGCATCTGGATGGGTATATGAATAGGAAGGGTTTGGAGGGATATGGGGCGGGTACTGGCAGGTGGGACTAGATTAGGTTAGGATATCTGGTCGGCATGGACGAGTTGTACTGAAGGGTCTGTTTCTGTGCTGTACATCTCTATAACTCTCCAGGAGACAGAGATATTGCATGCTATAAGTCATCTTCAGGACAGAGTGAAGCACCAAAGATTGTTGGGATTTCGTTTGTCTGATAAAGTGACCAACTGTAGTGGGCTATTGTAGTTTGAATATCATTGCCATTTCATGCAATTGACATAAGTACTCTATAAGGAACCCCTATAACTTATAGACTACCTTTATTCAGATTCTGCAATGTTAATTCTGTAACACAATACTTTGAGTAAAGTATGGCTGAGATTAGAAAAATTATGTGTGGGAAGGAAATAATACAATGTAAAAACAGAAAGCTTGTATAAAAGAGACAAAAACAAACTGCAGAGCAGGAACTCAAAGTAGTCTCCAAGGAGTCTGGAAGAGCACAGCAAGCCAAGCAATATCAGGAGGTGGAGTTCTTCAGGAATTGTTTCAAATTTCCTACATAGGATAGTATTTTTGCACTAGCTTCATTTGCACCTGTATTAGAAGAAGAATAGTGTCTTTATCTGAGCAGTTGTTACAATAACTAGCTGAGAGGTTTGTTTTTAACAACCTCTTTCTTTGGCCAAACTGTAGTACCCCATAGTCACTGCAGCTGACGGAGTAACTTTAATTACTTCAGAAACTGAATTGTGCTCAATTATTGGACTCTTTAAAGGCTATCTTGTCTGTTTAGCATAATATTGAGAACAATAAAACTGCGTATGTTGAGAATTGAACTTGAGGTTGAGACGTCTTTAACAAAGCCTGCAAGTCAGTTTAAAGTGCGCTTTATAAAAAAAGGCCATAGTATTAAACTGTACATTCTTGATTCCAATCCATTAAATTTGCCCTGATGGAAGATTTTTTGTTAACAAGATATGAATCATTTGTGGGAGTTTGCTATTCCAGTCTCTTGATCTGCTCCATCATTCTTCTGTCAGCTGGTAATGATCAGTACTTGTTCAATTTGTACAGCAGTTTGATGAAAGACATGAAATTGTGTAGCCTTAAATGCTGCTTCTTCTGCTGTTCAGGGCTAAAGTTCAAGACAAGATTCAGCTCATCAGTAACTTGCTAGATAAGGTGAATGAAATGATTATCGGAGGTGGCATGGCCTTTACATTCCTGAAAGTCCTCAATAAGATGGAGGTATGTGCACTAACAGAATTGCATCATCATACTTCCCCTTTGCTAAGTTAATCAACAGATTTTATTTTCCTATTGCAATACAGAATTTCTGTTTAAAGCATTGCATAAGAAAACATTGTTGTAGCAATTATTACACCATTTTAAATTTTCAAATTATATTCCCTTGCCAGAATATTTGCTTTTTCTCTAGTAACATTAGAGATAGAGGTACAGCTCGGAACCAGATTCTTTGGTCTAACTCATCTACACCAACCGGATATCCTAAATTAATCTAGTCCCATTTGCCCACACTTGGCCCATATCCTTCTAAACCCTTTCTATTCATATACCCAAAGTGATGTCTTTTAAATGTTGTAATTATACCAGCCTCCTCCACTTCCTCTGGCAGCTCATTCCATACATGCACCGCCCTTTGTATGAAAAATTTGCCCCTCAGTTTTCTTTCAAATGTTTCCCTCTCGCCTTAAACTTATGCACTCTTGTTTCTGGACTCCCTCTCCCCAGAGAAAAGACCTTGCCTATTTCCTCTATCTATGACCCTCATGATTTTATAAACCTCTAAGGTCACCCCTAATCCTCTGATGCCTCATGAAAACACCCCTAGCCTATTCAGTCTCTCCCTATAGCTCAAGCCCTTAACCTTGGCAACATCCTTGTAAATCTTTTCTGAACCGTTTCAAGTTTCACAATATCCTTCCTATAGGAGGGAGACCAGAATCTCTCTCAATATTCTAAAAGTGGCCTAACCAACATCTTGTGCAGCTGCAATAGGAGCTCCCAATTCCTATACTCACTGCTCTGACCAACCTTTGAGCGTTTATACATTATATTTACTCCTTTCTTCAACTTGGTCCTTGCTGCTTCCATCACAATCTCAGTCTCTGAATTGTAGTTTTTTTCCCTGCCCTCTGGCTGAGACCCAGGATTGTACTGATACTCTTGAACACTAGAATATATGCATCCATGAGACATAGCATACATGAGACAGAATTTGCACTTTATCCTCTTTCATGTTCATGTGCAGGTTATTATCTTGGTTTTTTTTTTAGGGCATTTTCTTTTGTTGTTTTGCGTTTTACTGCCCTATTAATGTAATTGTCTCTACAATATTGATTGTCCAAAACCTGATCTGATTTGAGAGCAGGCACTATGGGGGAGTAGAAGGTTTATGTATGATATGAAATGCATTCCTTCTGTTCTTCTTTGCCATAAATGTAGGATGCACATATATACCAACATTTTCTGACTTTCCAGAGTTTTTTTCGTAAAGCAGTGGTTTTAAGTATAGTCCTGGTATTGCTGCATGAGTTAGGACTCTTGTTTAAAAAAAAAAGGATGCTCAATAAAACAGTTGTTGTACTATGTCAATTCAACATTCTGTAGCTCTTTCTCAAGGATTTTCCCTCCTTCATTGATGCTCTGTAAAAACGAAAATGAAATAAGAAATCCTTTTATTCTGAGTTTGAGTCTCCCTAAGGAGGTTTCAGGCCAATTCACTTTCAACAATCTGTTCTGAATAATCTGCTCACATTTTGACTGCTGTAAGTAATTACATCACGACAACAAAGATGATCTACAAAATCCATCTAAATTCCCTCTGCCTACCCCTAACTGGCAGAGATAATAAGTCATAATTTTGAAATTGTGCCAAATATTCTGAGATCTTTGATTTAATTAATCATGATAAACATCTCAATGCCCACAGCTATAAGGGAACAGTGTACAATGCTTTCTGGATATTTATAAATATTACATAATTTTTACACTTTCAGATTGGTACTTCCCTCTACGATGAAGAAGGCTCTAAAATAGTCAACGATTTGATGGCTAAGGCTAAGAAGAACGGTGTGATCATCACACTGCCTGAAGATTTTGTGATCGCAGATAAATTTGATGAAAATGCCAATACTGGAGCAGCCACAGTGGCTGCAGGAATTCCAGCAAATTGGATGGTAAGTTAGTGAGATGGTTTAATTTTAACACTTTTTTTTTAGTTTTAATAATGTGTTTTATGTCCTGTAACTTTCAAAGTATCTGAGTCAAAAGGTTTCTTTTTGAAATCTAATCCCTATTATCATGGAAAGTTAGCAGCTAACTTGCCAAGACCAGTCTTAGAAATCGCAAATTTAGTAAGTAAACAAATCTGATCAACTTTAGTTATGTTGGTTAAGACTTTCATGCTAATTGAGACAAGCCATGTGAAGGGGATGGAATATTTTGCTATTTCAAGTGCCCCACCCCATAATAGAGACAGTTGCAGAAGAAAAATACTCTTCTCCATCTTCAAACAGGCCTTTGTTCTAAAAGTATTCATTCTGTACTGGTGACATGTTCGTTTCCTGTATTGGTTCATCATTATTGTGTCATAGAGTCCTATAGCACCGAGACAGGCCCTTCGGTCCAAATTGGTCCGTGCTGACAAAAAAAACTGCAACAGTGCAATGGCCAGGAAATGAACCCAGGTCAACTGGCAGCTATACTCACCACTATAACCCCATTATAGTCTCTTACTGGATATTGACTCCAAATTAAAAGCCATTTTGTAATGTGAATCTGTATCCAATAAGAACTGACTTGAAAACACTTAAGTTCACTTCATGTCTGACAACTGCATATAACAGAAAAACACAATTTTGACTCATCAGCCTTTTTACCATATGAAATCAAATCTCTTGTGAGTTAACATGTACTGCTCTAAGAAACAAATTAGTGTTTTGTAAATATCAAGATTTGTGTGGAGCAACTTGAATGTTCTAAATATTTCACCTTTAACTAGTTCATATCTGCTACATTTGGTTGTACTCTTTCTTACTATTCTGTATAACAATGACCTTAAGGTATTAAACACCTGTATCAATATCTTATCATTTGTTAGAAATGTCAAATTTTATTTCCCCAAATCAGATTTTGATGTATGTTTAATTGTTTTTATCCTCAAGGGTCTTGATTGTGGTCCTGAGAGTGTTAAGAAGTTTGTTGCTGCTGTGGGCAGGGCCAAGCTGATTGTGTGGAATGGTCCTGTTGGTGTTTTTGAGTGGGACAAGTTTGCCAATGGCACCAAGGCAGTTATGGACAAGGTTGTGGAAGTTACCCAGAAAGGCTGTATCACTATTATTGGTAAGTATGGAGTGACACTTAGAAAATTCCTTTTTTCAGATGAGAAAAGCCCTGCCAGTTTGTAGTGTTCATGGGTTAAGGTGGGCTATATTGTTAATAGCAGAACTTGGTGTTGAGGTTTTCATGTAATCCAGTTTCACATTTTTTGTAATTAGAACATAGAACAGTACAGCACAGAACAAGCCCTTCAGCCCACGATGTTGTGCCGACCACTGATACTCATGCATGCACCCTCAAATTTCTGTGACCATATGGGTGTCCAGTAGTCTCTTAAATGTCCCCAATGACCTTGCTTCCACAACTGCTGCTGGCAACGCATTCCATGCTCTCTCAACTCTCTGTGTAAAGAACCCACCTCTGACATCCCTTCTATATTTCCTCCAACCAGCTTAAAACTATGACCCCTCGTATTAGTCATTTCTGCCCTGGGAAATAGTCTCTGGCTATCGACTCTATCTATGCCTCTCATTATCTTGTATACCTCAATTAGGTCCCCTCTCCTCCTCCTTTTCTCCAATGAAAAAAGTCCAAGCTCAGTCAACCTCTCTTCATAAGATAAGCCCTCCAGTCCAGGCAGTATCTTGGTAAACCTCATCTGAATCCTCTCCAAAGCATCCACACCTTTCCTATAATAGGGCGACCAGAACTGGATGCAGTATTTCAAGTACGGTCTAACCAAAGTGTTATAGAGCTGCAACAAGATCTCGAGACTCTTAAACTCGATCCCCCTGTTAATGAAAGCCAAAAATATAACTTTTTGTTGAAGCTGGACTTGTTAATTCCCTATGAAGTGTAAGTTTAGGGTTACTCTGAAAAAGCTTCTTAAACATTTGCACTGATTTATATAAAGTATTCTCCTTTAGATGTGGCTCATGGTTTAATGAGTACAAAAATGACTTTGAGGTTGGTCATGAAAATCAACTTGGGTACAAAATGTATTTCAATTTCCCTTCCCTTTTGGAGAGTGTGAGAGAAGCTTTACAATGAAAAGTATCTTTTTTTTTAATAGCACCATTGGATGAGGGCATTGCTGGCCAAGCCAGCATTTATTGCCCATCTGTAATTGCCCAAAGGGCAATTAAGAGTCGACCACATTGCTGTGGATATGGAGTCAAATGTACACCAGACTAGGTAAGGATGGTAGTTTCCTTCCGAAAGAACGTTAGTGAACAAGATGGGTTTGTCTGACAATTGAAAATGGATTCATGGTCATTATTAGACTCTAAATGCCAGATTTTTAAAATTGATTTTTCAAATCCTTTGTCTGCCATTGCAGGATTCAAACCCACGTCCCTAGAACATTATCTGGGTCTCTGCATTAACAATTCAGTGATAATACCACGAGGTGATCTCCTCTCCTGCCTTGCCATTGAAAGCTATGGGGACTATGTTATGTGGTCCAGGTCCTAACATTTGCAAGCTATAAATGCAGTTGCACTGCTCTTGTCCTCACTTAACATCCACATATTTGCCTTCCACAGTGGTAATAGGTAACAATTAGCTTTGAAAATAATTTTTATTATTCTTTACTTCCCAAAAACCAAATGTCTAAGGCCGGCGATACACAAACATAAACATGGCCACAGTACCAGAGACACTCACAGTGACTAATTCCTCCTTCCCAGCTCCCAAAGCGATCTAAACACATCCAACACCGCCCCCCAACCTTGTCCAATACTGCCTCCTGCCTGGCCCCATCCCTAACCCCATCCAGCACTGCCCCCGCTCCTTCCTTGGGGCAGCCAGACTTGACACCAACAATAAGACTGCTGCTGAAACTGCCTTTGTGGGGTAAGTCTCCAAATAGCGTGCGCACAGATACAGCCATACACACAACTTTTAACTACAACGTTTTGACACGTTCCACGTTTGCCCTGTACAGGACAATGTTGGAGAGATTATCTGGGGATGGGGTTTAGGGTACACCCCTCCGTAGAATTCCAGGGAAAGTGTGGGGGGAGAGAGAGAGGGTGGGAGGTCAGTCATTTGGAGACTGTGCCTGTTTAATCACTAAACAAAAGACGCGATGACTGTTGGAAACACATCTTTGATGCAATGTTTCTATCGGGACCTCAAGATCTCCTTCGGATAATCTGATTTTCGGATAATTGGTATTCAGATAATCGAGGTTCCTCTGTAACTGACACCACAATAATTTATTATTGAGGTAGGACATAATTTCTATAAGTGAAGCTGTTTTTCTTTAAAGTTATAAATATACCATGCCAGAGTCAATTGAATACTAAATGTAAGACTACTTTTTCCATATTTACCTCTGTACAACAAATTATTATAATCGGGCTGTAGCCAAAGTTCTATCAATAGCAAATGCTCCCTTCCAACCTGGCATCTCCTGTCACAAAGCTAGCCCCCTTTTTTTTCTAAAAGCTGTTCTTTGGCTCAAAGAGATTCTCTGTCCTTGATTTTTGTCAGAGGGCTAATAAACCGGGCCGGGCTCCGATCAGTCTGGTTTGTTACAGAGATTAAAATGATTTTGAAGCCTTTTGTTTATACGAAAACAGATGAGAATTAAGGCCTAAGTGGTCATGTTTTAGAAGTGACCTGTGTAAAGAAAGGGGAGTGGTCAGCTCTCTGAGCTGAGCAGTTTTAGTTCAGTCTTGAACTGGTTGTAAGTTCAACAGGGAGCTCTGTGGAAACTCATTCTCTCTTTTCTGCCCTTCAACTTCAACCTGTAAGCCTGTGTTCTATTTATAGTGGTTTTTAAAGGGAGTTTGTTTATTGGGACTGTTGTGTATATTCGGAACAGCACGATTAAGTCTACTTGGATAGGCTGAGTTCTTTGTTCTTTGTGTTTCATTGTGTAATTTTGTGAATAAAGGATTGTCTATTTTAAAATCTAGCTAACTTTAATCTGGGTAATTTTCACTGTACGCTTACTGAAACAAATTGCAAAGTTATGGTTTGTGCTGCCTGCTTAAGAATGTTTTGAGTGGTCTGCCTAGTCCATAACACTCCTTTCACAGCCTCAAACCCTCTTGTCATCCCTTGTTTCTCACCACCTTGACATGAGAACCCAGCATTTCCCTTGTCTTTGGGTAAATACTGTACATGTTTTAATAACTTTTATGCTGGAAAAACAAAGTTACTAGATGTACATATTTCAATCACAGTAAGCACAGAAGACATAGGAGCAGATTCAGGCAATTTTTGCCCATTGAGTCTGCTCCATCATTCAGTTAGATCATGGCTGGTCTGATAATCTTTGAGGCTCATATATTTTTAATGCCCATACTGATTAAAAATGTGTCTCAGCCATGAATATCTTTGATGACCCAGCTCTCTGTGGTAAAGAATATCACTAATCCACTACCCTCCTAGAAGAAATATTTCCACATCACTTTCCTAAATGGCTGACACTTTGTTCTGACCTTATGCCCTCTGGTCCCAGACTGTAAGGGGAAATGACCATTCTACATCTACTTGTAAACCCCCTAAGAATCTTATGTTTCAATAAGGTCTCCTCACATTCCTCTAAACACTAATGAGTACAGTTCCAACCTTCTCCATTCATCCTCATAAGAAAATCACTCCATACCTGGGAATAACCTAGAGAACTTTCTCTGGACTGCTTCCAGTACCAGTATATCTTTCCTTAGATAAAGGGGTCTAAACCTTTTTTGCAATATTCTAGGTGTGGTCTGACTAATTCCTTGTGTAGTTATAGGATGACTTCATGTTTATTCTCTAATCACCCCAAGACATTCTATGCTTGTGTGAGGAACAAGAGGAGGGCCGATCAGGGATAGTGGAGGGAACTTGTGCCTGGAGTCGGAGGAGGTTGGGGAGGTCCTTATTGAATACTTTACTTCAGTGAGAGGGACTTTGTCATTTGTGAGGACAGGGTGAAACAGGTTGATATTAAGGAGGATGTGCTGGAAATTTTGAAAACATGAAGATAGGTAAGTTGCCTGGCCCAGATGGGATATACCCAAGGTTACTACAGGAAGTGAGGGAAGGGATTGCTGCATCTTTGGCAATGATCTTTGTGTCCCCACTGTCCACTGGAGTAGTACCAGATGATTGGCACATGGCAAATGTTATTCCCTTGTTCAAGAAAGGGAATAGGAATAACCCTGGAAATTCTTGCGTCGGTGGTGAGCAAATTATTGGAGAGGATTCTGAGAGACAGGATATATTTTGGAGAAGCATAGCCTGATTAGAGATTAGTCAGCATGGCTTTTTTGTGGGGCACATCATGCCTCACAAGCCTTATTGAATTCTTTGAGGATGTGACAAAACACACTGAAGGTATAGCAATGGATGTGGTGTATGTGGATTTTAGCAAGGCGTTTGATAAGGTTCCCCATGGTAGGGTCATTCAGAAAGTAAGGAGGCATGGGATACAGAGAAAATTGGCTGTCTGGATAGAGAACTGGCTGGCCCTTGGAAGCAGGTGGTAGCAGATGGAAAATATTTAGCCTGGAGCTCGGTGACCAATGGTATTCCCCTGGGATCTGTTTTGGGACCTCTGCTCTTTGTAATTTTTATAAATGACTTGGATGAGGAAGCGGAAAGGTGGGTTGCCGATGACCTGAAGATTGGTGAAGTTGTGGATAGTGTGGAAGGCTGTTGTAGGGTGCAGTGAGATGTTTAAAGAATGCAGAGCTGGGTTGAGAAGTGGCAGATGGAGTTCAATCTGGAAAAGTGTGAAGTGATTGATTTTTGAAAGGTTGAATTTGAATGCAGATTACAGGGTTAAAGGTAGGATTCTTGGCAGTGTGGATGAACAGTGCAATCTTTGGGTCCATGTCCATAGATGCCTCAAGTTGCCACCCCGGTTGATAGGGTTGTTAAGAGAGCATATGCTGTGTTGGCTTTCATGAACAGGGGAATTGAGTTTAAGAGCCATGGGGTAATGCTACAGTTCTGTAAGGCCCTGGTTAGACCACACTTGGAATATTGTGTCCAGTTCTGGTTGCCTCATTTTAGGAACAATGTGGAAACTTTAGAGAGGGTGCAGAGGAGATTTACCAGGATGCTGCTTGGACTGGAGGGCATGTCTTATGAAGAAAGGTTGAAGGAGCTCGGGTTTTTCTCATTGGTGAAAAGGATGAGAGGTGATTTGATAGGGGTGTAGAAGATGATGAGAGGCATAGAGAGAGTGGATAGCCAGAGACTTTTTCCCAGGGTGGAAGTGGCTATCATGAGGTGGCATAATTTTAAGGTGATTGGAAAAAGGTTTAGGGGACATGTCAGAGGTTGGTTCTTTATGCAGAGTGGTTGGTGCGTGGAATGCACTGCCAGCAGTGGTGGTAGTGTAAGATAGATTAGGGACATTAAAGCGACTTTTGGATAGATAGACTCATGGGTGATAGTAGAATGAAGGGTATGTAAGTTAGTTTGATCTTAGAGTAGATTAAAATGTCGGCTCAACATGGAGGGCCAGTCCATTTGCATTTCTTCTTACCTGCTGAGCTTGGTTACCAGTATTTTATGTTTCTTGAATAAGGACTCCGAAATCTCTGTACTGTAGCTTTTTGCAGTCTTTCTCCACTTAAATAGTATTCAGCTTCTTTATTCTTCCAGGAAAAATGCATGATCTCATTTTCCCATATTATATTCCATTTACCAAGTTTTTGCCCTTTCATTCAACGCTTTAATTCTGTTCCAGCCTCATCACATGCCTTCCCACCTTCTTTTGTCATTTGGAGATAGTATATTTATCAAAGTCATTATTGTGACCCAGCAGTGATCATGTGGCACCACACTAGTGTTGTTGTCCTTAAAATGTCTCCTTTATTCTAACTCTGTTGTCTATTAGTTAACCAGTTTTCTATCTATGGTAATATACAACCTTCAACACCATGGGCTCGTATCTTATTAATTAGCCAAATGTGTGGTACCCTATCAAATGCCTTCTGGAAAATCACATAAATTACATCCACTGCTTCCCCTTTATCTATTGCTTGTTATCACTTGAAAGAATTCAAATAAGTATGTCAGGCATGATTTCTCCTTTGTGAAGTCATGCTGACTCTATTTGATTTTTATTATTCGTTTTAAATATTTTGTTTACAACCTTTAAAATAGAACATTTTCCCAATACACACTTGTTACATTGGCATTTTTTTCAATCTTCCAGCACTTTTTCAGAATTTTAAGGGTTCGTTGTTATAGATCATTTGCTTGATTATCATTTGGTTTCTAAAACTTCCCAAATCAGGTTGTAAGTTTGCTCGCTGAGCTGGAAGGTTTTTCGGATGTTTCATCACCATGCTAGGTAACATCAATTCACGGAAGGCTCACTGATGCAGGTGTTACATCCTGGTTTTCATTTTTGTCTTGGTCTCTTAAGGTGTGTGATATCATTTCCGGTTCTTTTTCTAAGAGGTTGGTAAATGGGGTCCAAATCAATTACGTGTATTGATAGAGTTCTAGTTTGAGTGCTAGGTCTCCAGGAATTCCCTTATGTGTCTGTTTAGTCTGTCCTCGGATGGATGTTACCTAGCATGGTGACGAAACCTCTGAAAACAAACCTTTTAGCTCAGCAAACAAACGTACAACATGAACGTCAAATCTACTCAAAAATTGCAAACACTTGCCAAATAGAGTCATAGAGATGTACAGTACGGAAACTGACCTTTCGGCCCAACTTGTCCATGCCGACCAGGTATCCCAATCCAATCTAGTCCCATCTCCCAGCATCCGGCCTATATCCCTCCAAACCCTTCCTGTTTATATACCCCTACAGATTTAAACGTTGCAACTGTACTAGCCTCTACCACTTCCTCTGGCAGCTCATTCCATACACTCACCACTCTGTGTGAAAATGTTGCACGTTTGGTCTCATATCTTTCACCCTCTCACCCTAAACCTATGCCCTCTAGTTCTGGATTCCCCCACCTCTGGGAAAAGACTTTGTCTATTTACCCTATTCATGCCCCTCATGATTTTATAAACCTCAATAAGGTCACCCCTCAGCCTCTGACACTCCAGGGAAAACAGCCTTAGCTTATTCAACTTCTCCCTAGAGCTCAAATCCCCCAACCCTGGAAAACATCCTTGTAAATCTTTTCTGAACCCTTTTGAGTTTCACAATATCGTTCTGATAGGAAGGAGACCAGAATTGCACGCAATGTTCCAACAGTGGCCTAACCAATGTCCTGTACAACCGCAACATGACTTCCCAACTCCTGTATTCAATACTCTGACCAATGAAGGAAAGCATACCAAACGCTGCCTTCACTATCCTATCTACCTGCGACTCTACTTTCAAGGAGCTATGAACCTGCACTCCAAAGTCTCTTTGTTCAGTAACACACCCTAGGACCTTACTATTAAGTGTATAAGTCCTACTAAGATTTGTTTTCCTAAAATGCAGCACTTTGCAACCTCTGGTTTACTCTTCATCTTTACTCTATTGCATGTTGCTTTCAATTTGATGCTGGCCTTCACTTCCTTGGTTACCATGGTCAGCTTATCCCTTTCTTAGAATCTTTCTTCCTCACTGGGATATACCTTTGTTTTGAGTCATTTAAATATTTTCTTCAACATCTGTCATTGTTCATCAGCTATTTGTTTTCTGTTACACTCTTGCCCAGTTGACTCCCCCAACTCTGCCTTCATTTCTTTCTAATGACCCTTGTTTAAATTTAGTAAGGTTGTTTCTGACCCATTTCTCACTCAAACTGAATGCTAAATTCTACCACGTTATGGTTACATTATCAGAGGACCTTTTTTACTTTGACATTGCTTATAAAAACCTTCCTTATTACACTAACAGATCCAAAATAACCTGATACCTGGTTAGAACCATAACCTATTGTTTTCGGCAACTTTCCTGAATACACTCTGAATTCTTCCTTGTGACTCCCTCTGCCAATTTTTGGTTTTTATCGATCTACATGAAGCTTCAAGTCATTGATGTATTGGCTTTTCAATATCTTTTGACTTATTCTGTCCTACAGTATAGCTGCTGTTAAGGGACCGATAGACAGTTTTCACCAGTATCATCTTTCTATTGTTATTTCATGTCTCCACTTATTTGGATTTTACATTTTCCAATCCAAGATCCATTTCTTGCAATTGTACTTATTCTGTCCCATACTAACAAAGCTACCCCATTATTCTTTCCTTCCTAAATAAAATCAGTACTGGAGAATCTCAACAGGTCTAACAGAGAGTCTGAAGAAGAGCCGTACTGATCTTAAAATTTTAACTCTTTTTAACTACTTTTTTTAAATCATGTTTTAGGTGGTGGCGATACAGCCACTTGCTGTGCCAAGTGGAACACTGAAGACAAAGTCAGCCATGTTAGCACTGGAGGTGGAGCCAGTTTAGAACTGCTTGAAGGTGAGCTTCAGATTTTGGGGTCTTCTACTTTCATTCGGTGTAATCATTAAGAACTGAGAAAATGTTATTTTGTTTAATGTTCAGTGAAGGAACCTAAGCATAAATGCTGGTTCATGCAATAGTGGGACTGATGTATGAGGAGAGGTTCTCAGTTAGGATTATATTTGCTGGGGTTTGGAAGAATGAGTGGGTGATCTCATTTTTAAAAAAAAACTACCAAATTCCAACAGATAGGCTGGATACAGGAAGGGTGTTCCCTACAGGAAGGAATCCATTCCAAGGATACAGGGTAAACTTTTAGGATTGAGATGAGGAAAAATGTCTTCACCCGGTGAGTGGTGAGCCTGTGGAATTCTGTCACAAAGTGATTGATGCCAAAACATTGAGTGTTTCAAGGAGGGGTTGGAAATAGCACTTTGGGTTAAAGTTGTCAAAGGATATGTGGGCAAAGCAAGAACAGGCTATAGAGTTGGATGACCAGCCATGACCATAACTGCATGGTAGAGCAGCTTGAAGGGCTGAATGGCCTACTCTTCTTTTCTATGTTTGTGTTTCATAGGTTTTATTGTGTGGTTATAGTTGGTTAACTTTTTCCTTTAAACTCAGCCTCACATTATTCACAAGGTTAAATTGGGACAAATAGACATATGAACATTTGTTCATTAAATTACAGCCAAATATTCCAGTACTCCCATGCTAGTTACTGAGCTCTCCTCTGTCAGGTAAGATCTTGCATTGGTTGATACATGAGCAGCCCAGTGAGACTTATTGATTTTTCTGCTATTTTCATGGCTTCTGCTCAGTGCCACATAAACAAATCTTGCAAGGCTCACACTTCCTGTCACATAAAGAAATAAAATGCATTTTTGTTTGCTCGTCCTTGCAATTAAAACTCTCAGGTCTCTGAACTCGATCCTTTTCTTGAAATTTTTGTGAGAATTGTGCAATGGGCTTTTGAAACACAAGCTTTACTAAGCCAAATATCAACACTATTATCAGCATCGGTGTTGAAAGCTTTAAATCTGTTGCAGTTTTGAAAATTTTAATCCATATTAGGTATGTAAAAAGATTCTGTTCATAAATTACGTTTGAATAGTTCTGCAAAACTGAGACATGTGAGGAAGAGCTAAGCCTTCCGTTAACATTCTTTTCCAAGAAATGGAAGATAGTGCTACAGATGACAAAAGGTTGTAAAATATGCTGCTGGCAACCTACCTGACACACTTTCTCATGCAAGCCCCATCCTATTTTGTTTTCTGTTTCTAGGTAAAGTTCTCCCAGGAGTAGATGCTCTCAGCAACATCTAAGGACGAGACAACAAGTTGGGTTCCCTTGCACACATGCCTCAAGGATTTCACTCTTATGCTTTAGAATATTCAAAAAGTAATTGTTTCAATAATGTAGATCATTGTAAATGATGAAAATTAGCTTGTTGCTGTCTTGTTTTATGTATATATAATGTAGTCCTAAAGTAATTTGTTCAGTTTTGTCCAATTTTTATGTAATCAATTGTCCACTTATAATGTTGAAATGGCTTTACAAGCAATTATTGTCTTTCATGGACTGTAGAGCACTGATGCACCAAAGTAAGTTTACAATTCTGTTTTCACTGGAAATGGACTGTAATGACTGCTGAATAAATAAATGTGCATATGTCCTGGCTTTTTATTGAGAAATGGTGATCAGGTGGATTGGAATTTAAGGTTCTGAATTAGGGGGAAAAGACCATATAATAAGAGAAAATCTGGACAAAATGAATTGGGAGCAGATACTTGAGGGAAAGTTCACATCAGAGCAGTGAAAATCATTCTAAAGGGTAATAATGGGTATGCAGGCCAACATTCCTATAAAAGCGAAGGATGAGATCGCCAAGTGCAGACAATTCTGAATGTCAGGAAATGTATAGGATTGATTGGGAAAGCAAAGGAAGTTTATGGTACATACTGAGGCTTCCAAACAGTGGATGCACTGGAGGAATATGGAAAGTGCAGGATGTTATTTAAAAAAGAAAATAGGAGAGTGTAGAATGGACATGAAGAATCACTGGCGGGTAACATTAAGGATAATTCAAAGGTATTTTATAAGTATATTGGGGTAAGAGAATAACCAGAGAGAGAACAATCCTCTGCCACTTTAGTCCCGAAAATCAGTGTGTGGAGCTGAAATTCACAGCGGAGGCTTTACATGAGTGCTTTGTATCTATATTCACTGTAGAGAAGGATGATGCAGGTGTATACTTCGGGGATTGGGACTATAATAAATTTGAACAAATTAGCAGAGTCGGAGGAAACATTAGTGGTTTCAGCAGGCTTGAAAATCGATAAATACTAAGGCCCAGATGAGATCTATCCCAGGCTTCTATGTGGGGCAAAGGGTGAGGTTGCCGAGCCTTTTTTTAAAATCCTCTCTGGCCATAGGAGGAGTGCCAGAGCTCTGGAGGACAACTAATGAAGCATTATTCAAGAAGGATGATAGAGATAAACCATAAACTATTGACCTTTGAGTCTAACATCAGTGGTGGGGAAACTTTTGGAAATAACTCTGAGGGATTGGATTAATCTCCACTTGGAGAGGCAGAGATTAATCAAGGATAGTCAGCATGGTTTTGGGGAGGATTTTTTCAAGGGGGTAACTAGATGGAAGATGGTGCAGGTTGATGTTATCCATATGGGCTTCAATAGGGATTTTGACAAGGTCTCCCATGGCAAATTGGTTAAGAGCCCATGGGGCCCAGGGCAATTTGACAAATTGCTTCCTACCATTAAGCCAATTTTGAATCAGAGGGTGATGGTTGAGGGTGTTTGTGGCTGGATCTGTTTTGGGGGCTTTGCTGTTTGTAGTATTTATAAATGATTTAGACTTGAAAGTAGGAGGGTTAATTAGTAAGTTTATGATTGATATGAAAATTGGTGGGGTGGTAAATCGGTTAGCCTTAGATTACAAGAGGATACAGATGGGCTAATAAATGGCAGATGGAATTCAATCTAGGTAAATGTGAGGTGATGAACTTGAGCAGGACAAATGAGGCAAGGAAATACGTGGTGAATAATAGGACCCTGGGAAACAGAGTTCAGAGATACCTTGGTGTGCATGTCCCCCAGCCCTTTAAGGTAGCAGGACATGTAGATAAAGTGGTTAAGATTAGATTACTTAGTGTGGAAACAGGCCCTTCGGCCCAACAAATCCACACCGACCCTCCAAAGAGCAATCCACCCAGACCTATTCCCCCTACATCTGACACTATGGGCAATTTAGCATAACCAATTCACCTAACCTGCACTCTTTGGACTGCGGGAGGAAACCAGAAAACCCGGAGGAAACCCACGCAGACACTGGGAGAATGTGCAAACTCCACACAGACAGTTGCCCAACACGGGAATTGAACCCACGTCTCTAGCGCTGTGAGGCAGCAGTGCTAACCGCTGTGCCACCATCCCAGCTTAAGAAGGCAAATAGAATGCTTGCCTTTATTTGTTGAGATATAGGGTTTAAGAGCAGGGAGGTTATGCTGGAACTGCATTAAAATTTGGTTAGGTCACAGCTAGAGTATTGTGTGCAGTTCTGAGATACACATTCAGAGGGATGTGATTGTATTGGATAGATTGAAGAGTTGGGCGTAGAAATGGCAGATTGAGTTCGATCTGGGCAAACGCAGGGTGATGCATTTTAGAAGATCCAATTCAAGAGCGAACTATATGGTAAATGGAAAAGCCCTGGAGAAAATTGATGTACAGAAAGATCTGGGTGTTCAGGTCCATTGTACCCTGAATTTGGCAACACACGCCAATAGAGTAGTCAAGGCGGCAATATGGAATGCTTTTCCTCATTGGACGTGGTATTGAGTACAAGAGTTGGCAGGTCATTTTTACAGATGTATAGCACTTTGGTTCAACCACCTTTGGAATACTATGTACGGTTCTGGTTCCCACATTACCAAAAGGATACAGATGCTTTGGAGAGGATGCAGAGGAGGTTCACCAGGATGTTTCCTGGGATGAAGGGTGCTAGCTATGAAGAGAGGTTGAGTAGATTAGGATTATTTTCATTAGGAAGACTGAGGTTGAGAGGGGACCTGATGGGGGTCTACAAAATCATGAAAGGTATAGACAATGGACAGCAAGAAGCTTTTTCACAGAGTGGGGGACTTGATTACTAGAGGTCACAAAGTCTAGGTGAGAAGCGATAAGTTTAAGGGAAATATGCATGGAAGGTTCTTTATGTAGAGGGTGGTGGGTGCCTGGAATGCATTGCCAGTAGAAATGGTGGAGGTAGGCACGATAGTGTCATTTAGGATGTATCAAGACAGAGACATGAATGGGCAGGGAGCAGAGGCATGCAGATCCTTGGAAAATAGTCAACAGGTTTAGAAAGAGGATCTGGATTGATGCAGGTGTGGAAGGGCAAAGGACCTGTTCCTGTGCTGTAATTTTCTTTGTTCTGAGGGTGCAAAGGAGATTGATCTGCATGTTATCTGGGTAACATTTAGTTAAGAATTCAGATGTATAGTTTTCCTTGGAGCGGAGGACATTGAGGGGTGTTGTGATTGAGCTGTTTAACATTGAGGGAGAGTGGGCTGGATAGATAAGAAGTTTTCCCCTTGGTAAGGGATAGATTTAAGGTTGGGGGTAGGAGGTTTAGAGGGGATAAGAGGAAATGTTTTTTAAAGCTGGGGGGCAAGGGTAAGTGACTGGAACTTATCACCTGTTCGTGGTAGAGGCAGAAACACTTCACATTTAAGTATTTTAATTGCACACTTGTGATGCCAAGGCATATGAGGCTATGAACCTTGTGCTGGAAAATGTTTGTTTTTGACTGGCACAACCTTGATGGGCCAAATAGCCTTTTTCTGATTTGTAGACAAGTAGATAAGGTGGTTAAGAAGGCATGTGGGATACTTGCCTTAATTAGTCAACTTCTGTGCTCTGTACTCAATACCTTATGATGGAACTGCATATAATATTAGGCCTACTGTTGGAGTGCTTTGTGCAATTCTAGAATTCAAATTATTGGGGGGATGCAGAGGAGATCACCAGACTGTTGCCTGGGTTGGAGTGTTTCAGTTATGATGAGAGGCCAGATAGGCTAGAGTTTTCTTTAGAGCAGAGAAGGATGAGGGAAGACCTGATTGAAATCTATAAAGTTTTGAGAGGTATTGATGGGGAGACACTTAGAGGGATGAATAATCAGGGACACAGATTTAGTCTAAGTAGCAGGATGTTGGGAGACTGGAAAAATGTCTTTTTTAAAACCAGTGATTGGTAGGTATCTGGAACTGATTGAAAATATGATCTGACCACTTGAAATATTATAGCATGTAAGGTTATGGGCCAAGTGTTGTAAAATTGGATTAAAATAAGATAGATGCTTGGTGACTGGCTTGGATTTGATGGGCCAAAAGACGTCTTTCCATGCTGTAAAAATTCTATGATGCAGTTGAGTAAGAGGGACAGCAAAATCCTGATAATGTAATTAATTTCCACGAACACCTGAACCAGACTTTTTTTGCAAAAATTAGAATTGACGGACAATAAAAAATGAGGTCCGTCTAAGTATGATGTTTAACGCAGCGCCACACATCTGCACCTCAACCCCACTGGAACCATATGATTTCATGAGAGAAGTAGAAAAAAAATTCTTTTCAGACCCAAAAACAGTTTTTCAAAAGTAGACCATGGCTAATTGAACGGGGAAGAATTGGAATATTTCTCTCCAGACCCACCTTTACATGGTCAAAACTAGTTCATGAACCCATTCTTTTTCTAATTAATGTTGAGATTATCTGTGCCCCAAAAACAGATCTAGTTCTAGCTTGAAGTGATCTGGTAAATTGCTCATCACCAATGAGCAGGCAGTTCACTATTCTATCGGAAGAGAAAACCTACAAACATTTAACCTAGTTTTACACTTGTATATCTTGTTAAAATAATCTGTCCTAAATGATTCTGTTAGACAAATATTATGATTTTCAAATAGTTTTTTGGTAATACAGAATTTGAGTACTGCTAGAAAAAAAGTAGTCAAAAGTTTTTTCCTCTTGCATTTATCAGGACATTTTGCAAGAATGCAAATTCAAGTTGAAATCAACATGTTACTGCTAGAGAGGAGAGTTCAGACTGGTTGGCAAATACATGCTAGTTGGAACATTGCCATAGAGAATGTATCCTTTAATGTTAATTATCAGTTCTGATGCATTCATCATCTTTGGCGGTCCCTCGTAGATGAGGATGTCTCTTTTTCCATTCAGGATGAGTCCATAGGTGGCTGTATAGACGGATGCAGCACTTGGGGCAGGTGGTGAGTGGAGCATTGTGGTGACAGTGCGCTCCTTTCACTGTGTTCACCTGGCTTCCTTTTTTTCCTGATGGCAGGTGTCCAGGTGCTGGATACGTTCCCACATGCACCTCTACTATGGACATTCTTGGACCAATGTTTCCCAGGTGTCTGTGGGAGTGCTGCACTTCATCAGTGAAGTCTTGAGGGTAACACTGGAGTGCTTTCTTTGTCCACCTGAGGCTCGCCTGTCATTTCAAAGCTGGGAGGAGAGCACCTGCTCGTCTCTTGTTGATCATGCGGATGATGTGCCCAGCCCATCATAACCAATCAAGGATGGTCAGTGCCTCGATGTTGGGGTGTTGGCCTGATTGAGGATGCTGGTTCTTTCCATCAGATTTACAAGATCTTGCGCAGGCAACATTGGTGGTACTGTTCCAGTGCCTTTAGGTGTCTGCTGTAGAGAGTCCACGTCTCAGCCATATAGGAGTGCGGGAACTACCACAGGTCTGTAAACTACAGACATATTCACAGTGCATAGGAAAGGCTACATCCTTGTGACAGATTACTTCTGTAAATTTCCCATTCTATGGTGACTTGGCAACACAGTCAATGTAACTAATGCTGACACAATAACCACCACTATTATTTATTCGGTGTCCCAGAGTAGATAGCATCTGATGACAGTTTGCAGTTCACTGGCAAACCATTTAAAGACGCGTACTAAGTGGGGAATGACCATATCACATCACCCCATGTTCAAATGGTCCAGCAGTGTGTGTGGAACTTCCTGCCAAATCAATGATCATCTAACAAACAAGAAAACAAGATTTTCACATTGGTGCATTTTCATGCAACATCAATGGCAAAGCCATTGCCAAGCAGTACAACATACGCTTGGAAGGCAAGTACCATGCAACTTTGCCAAGTACCCAATTGTCTAACCATTCCATGATACAATATTTTTCTTCGAAGATAGAGGAGAATGAAAGAGGTACATGATGAGTGAACAGGTAGAGAAATATCACAGTTGCACACTATACAGAGAATGAGTTAGAAATACAAATACTTGAATGTAGCAATGGTTTCAATCATGCAGCCAGCCCAGATGATTTGATGTCATTACTGATCATGGTGTTAGTTTGAGAAGGACCATATGCCAGCTCAGACCAATGTATAACACTCAAATAATGTATGATGAGAATGAGGAAGAATATTCTGATGATGATGTCTGTGCAGTGATATTGAGTGACAGTAAACAGCAAAATGGCAACCAAGTTGTCAAGCAGGTAAAACAGAGAACATGTACATCTCCACATGGATATACGATCACCAGATCAGCATAAATTCAAAGCATTATATTGAACTCTGGATTGTTAATTTTGTAAACTTTGTTTCTACCTGTTTGCATAATTATAAAATTGAGAAACATGTCTATGTACAACTGTATGTCTTTTTGACATAACCTTTATGTTTGGAAAAAGAGGAGTGTTGTATTAGGTTTTACAGGTAGCATGTTAATATACCTTTTAAGAGAAATGATCTTGATTCATCACTGTATCATAGCATATGAACTGTGGGTATAAATGTCTCGGACTCTACCGTAACTCTGGTTTCCAGCATCTGCAGTCCTCACTTTAGTCTACTGTAACTTGGACTACCTGAAGCATAAGGCACTGATGGAAGCATGCTACTCATTGTAACCAAAGAGTTAATGTTTGTTGAATCTTTCACTATCAGGTTATCTGTATACTAGTTTCTAATGTTGTGAAGGATGATATTGCTGTGTCAGGTAAGAATGCCATGCTGGTGGCAAAACAGACATCATTTTGTGCCCCACCAATGCTGGCATTGGCTAACGCCCAACTCCAAAGAGCCCAATTGTCTCCCTTTGATATTCAATGGTTTTATTCAATAGAATAGCTATCACTGAACCACCATCCTGCAGGTCATCATTGTCCAAAAACGTAACTAGACCAGCCACATAAATATTTTTAAATGGGTCAGAGACTGGGTATGTTGCAATGAATGGCTCACATTATTCCCCACCATCTGCAATGCACAAATCAGGTTCTCCAGTTGGAGTGTATGTTAAGCACAAATTAGTCCCATTTGATCAAAACAGCACCCTCGTGCTTAAATAGAGGAGGGAAGGTGTTGGCCTCGTGGTATTATTGCTGGACAATTAATTCAGAGAACCAGATAATGTTGACAGGATCTGGGTTTGAATCCGACCATGGCAAATAGTGAAACTTGAATTTGATAAATATCTGGAATTAAGAATCTAATGATGACCATGAATCGATGGTTCGAAAAACCCACCTGGTTCTCTAATGTCGTTTAGGGAAGACAGCTGCCATCCTTACCTGGTCAAGCCAACCTGTGGCTCCAGATCCACAGCAATGTGGTTGACTCTTAGCTGCACATTGGGCAATTAGAGATGGGCAGTAAATGCTGCCGAGCCAGTGATGCTGTCATTTTGTGAATGAATAAAGGAAAAAAATCTATCTTCTACATTATTGGTATATCTTGGCTATGATGTGTGCCACCTACTGTATGCACTCCAACCATTCATCCGACTGTTATGGCAAGAATTCCTAAATCAGCTAGAGAGGCAAAGGAAGCTGGTGAAAGAATTCCCTCTCGAGTTTGCCTCTTAAGTTGTACCTCATTTTCAATTGGCCATACAGTCCTGTTCCTTCATTTTTAGGGCAAAATCCGAGAATGCACAGTCAAATTGCATACAGAGAACACATTCATCACAAAGAGCACATCATCCCCCAGTATCAACAGGAGGCGACTAAGGATGGACAATAAATGTTGGTTTCAGAGGTGACACTAAAGGAATTTAAAAGGTGGAATATGTTTTTGCATTATGAATTTATTTGGAACAAACCGAAATAAAACATGTGCTGGAAAAAAAATCAGCATGTCCAGCAGCATCTGTACATATAGAATTCTAGTCCAATATGATTTCTCTTCTGAACCATGTTCGTATTCGAGTCCAAATGTTAACTCTATTTCTGTTTCCACAGATGCTGCCAGAACCTCATACCCCACACTCTATTTCAGATCTTTAGCAATAAACACTATTTTACTTTTCTCTAAGGGGGGGGGGAGTTTAAATTCACGAGCGTTGATTTAATGCGTCAAACAAGCACGTTATTCGAGTCGGTTTGTTTTTAAAGGTGCGTAAAATATTTTTTTCCCTCAATGTTACCTGTTTGCACACCCCACCCTTTCCCTGCCACCGTTCGTTTAACAAGCTAAAGCGCCTCAGCAGGTGCCGTGCGAAGCCTCTTGGAAGTTGTAGTCCGAGTCAGCAGCTCCTGATAGGAGAGCAGGGCAATCTACTGCAATCAGTTGACTACAATTCCCGAGCTGCATCGAGGCCCCAAGCGTAAGCGTAGGGAAAACAAGCGGGGCCGGCAGGTGGAAGACGCTGGAGAAAGGTTTCTCTTTTTTTCTCCTCTCACCTGGGTTTGGAAATGGCAGTGAAAAAGAGCGGAGCATGGAAAGGGTTGCAGCAAGTTTTATCTGTAAGTCGTTTAATTTTTGAAAAAGGTTAAATTGCTTCGTAAGATGATTTAAAATGCACCTAACGTTTGGTGAGGAATTGCACCTCTACTGGCCAGATACCCTGTAACAAAGAGCGGACTTCAACTAAATTGCATGTGGACAGAAAACTATTAACTTGCAATACATAAAATATAAAAAAAAATCTTGACAGTGTGTCTGTGTTGCAAACTATTAGTACATTCGGTTTCATGCCTCTGATTTCCAAATTAAGTTGTGAAGTAACACTTAAAATTATCCTTTATTTCACTACTACCAGTCTGACGTTGCAAGTCACCGCTCCTATTTCTCCCCGTCTGATGCTAAAATATTCACCACCTTAAGTGGACTTCAGCTCTTTTAAAGCATACCAGACTGTACTGAATTCAGCACCACCGCCCACTCAATTGTCTCCTATTTTTCTTGAGAGTTTTGCACCCGCCCCCAAAGATAACACTAGCAAAATTCAAATTCTTAACCAGGTTTTGACTTTCAAGTTAACATGGCGCAACAAAACCTACACGATTCTTTATAAACTGGATCTTCATCTAATTTGTAAACCTGCATGTGTTTATGGAAGACTGCTACAACATCAGAAACTAAACCCTATTACACGTTTGATTTTGAAAATATTGCAGTAGGATGTGCATACAAGTACAAAGTTTCATTTTATGATCCCAGAAGAGATCATAAAGTTCTGTTGCCATGTGGTGAGGGATGACTAACTGACACATTTTGAGGCAGACAAGGTGTGCTCTAGGAGACTTAGTGAGGAATGATAGCAGTTCTCATAGTTTTGAACAAATAACAATACTTACAATTTAGAGCAGTAATACAATCTGCAATAAACATACAACTCATTTCAAATTAACGTGGTAAACATGGGTAACATATACTGTGAATACTCACTGTGACTATCAAATACCATCAAGACAGATCCCATGGATTTCTCACTAACTCTTCATGATGCAACTCAAACAGTAGATTGTCATCCTTGTGAAGTTTAATAACATTTGACAATGCTCCACTTTGCTGATCTGGACTTGGAGCATCCTTCCAACAGCCACTCCATTTTAAACTGGCTCAATGACTCCTGTTCTGGGTGATTACCATTCTGTCCTACGTCAAAGTTCCCTTGAATCTGAAAACTCCAACTCACCATGCAGTACAGCTACAATTTAGCACTTGGAACATGGAATCTACTGTTTGTCTCCTTTACGTACTTACTGACGTTTTTCACTCGGAGCAAGAGTTCAGAGGAGACAGGCAGTGTTCCTGAGAGGTCCTTTTAAGTATCTTGCAATAGGTCCCTTCCATATTGCTGGCCAGGGTTGAATGTTGCCATGTATCTATACTTGGAAGTGACTGTATCATAAATGTTACCAGTCACAGATTGTTGACCTGCTTAATACAAAATAAAGGTTGCAGCGAGAGGATGTCATCACAGCTACCTCTTGAAAGATAGAAACATTCACCATAATGAGCATTTCTTTGCAATGGTTTTAAAAATATACAAAATTCGTAAACTTCTAACAAATATAGGCTATACAGATAACCCTTTAACATACTTCAATGTATTTTAGATTTCACCTTTTTACTTAAGATGACATTATGTGTGGTGACATACACTTCACTGTACTCCTGTACTTCAGTACACATGACAATAAAATGTAAATCAAGTCGAAAGCAAGAACATGGAACAAATAGGATTAGCAGGATATAACATTTTACAATTAAATTATTTTGCAAGAATATACTTTATTCACAAAAAAACTTCACGTACGTACACAGTTACTAAAGCAGTTTAAATCTCTACAGTTTTTGCAAATGGTGAGGAAAATAAACATTGGGGTTTGATTTTTTTTTATTAGTTACAACTAATCCAAAAGTATTTTCTAGATACGCAAGGTACTAGGAACTATTTATATGTATCTGAGGCATCGGGAGAATCCAATAACTGAATGGACCCTTGTTGTACTTTGGCACAAAGTATGGTGGTCTTTCCCTACTGTGCCTTGGTGACAGCTGCCCCAAGCTTTGGTGCATCTTTCCCCACGTAGTCCTGGACCCTGAAATGTGCCAGCCTGCAATATGAGTGGGGGTTGACACTTTGCACAGGAAGATGAGCAAGTTTTGGGCAGACCACAGGGTGTCTTTCACTGGGTTGATGGTCTTACAGGCACAGTTATAGCGTCATAGAGATGTATAGCATGGAAACAGACCCTTCGGTCCAACCCGTCCATGCCGAACAGATATCCCAATCCAAACTAGTCCCACCTGCCAGCACCCGGTCCATATCCCTCCAAACCCTTCCTATTCATATACCCATCCAAATGCCTCTTAAATGTTGCAATTGTAGCTGCCTCCACCACTTCCTCTGGCAGCTCATTCCCTACACATACGACCCTCTGTATGAAAAAGTTGCCCCTTAGGTCTCTTTTATATCTTTCCCCTCTCACCCTAAACCTATGCCTTCTAATTCTGGACTCCCTGACCCCAGGGAAAAGACTTTACCTATGCCCCTCATAATTTTGTAAACGTCTGTAAAGTTGCCCCTCAGCCTCCGATGCTCCAGGGAAAACAGCCCCAGCCTGTCCAGCCTCTCCCTATAGCTCCAATTCTCCAAGCCTGGCAACATCCTTGTAAATCTTTTCTGAACCCTTTCAAGTTTCACAACATATTTCCGATAGGAAGGAGACCAGAACTGCATGCAATATTCCAACAGTGGCCTCACCAACGTCCCAGGCAACAGACTGTAGAGCACAGAATCCTGTGTCATGGAACTGTTTGGGACGAACCTCAACAAAAACCACTGCATCTCTCTCCAGACTTTCTTTACATTGGATCATTCCAGAAGGAGATGTGCAACAGCCTCGACCCTCTCGCAGCCGCTTTGAGGGCAGCGTGCGGTGGTGCAAAGTTTGGGCATTATTAAGGATCTTTCAAGTAGTTGCCTTCTTACCACCAGCCAAGCTCTGTCTTCGTGCTTGTTGGAAAGTTCTGGTGAGGAGACATTCTGCCAAATGGCTTTAACAGTCTGCTGAGGAAACCACCCGACAAGATAAACAATCTGTTTTTGTTGAAGGGTCTTGGGCTGACCACTTCCTGATGGACTTGTGGTCAAAGATATTTGTATCACAAATTTTTCCATGACGGTCAGGCCATATGGGATGGGCCAACTACTTGGAGCGTTCTGTGGCGACAAGACCAAACGTATCCTTTGTAACACTGGGAATCTCTGTATGTAGTGACACGAGGTGTTTGCGTACCAAGGATTTATGCTGTCCCTTCAGACCTGGTCCATTCATCAACCTCCAAATGAAGTAGAAGGTGGCTTGAGTGACTGTAGTGCTGCATTTTTGGGGAATAGGCCAGATCTGTACGACATAGAGCAACACTGAGAGGAAGTCACACCTGATGACCAGGCCTTTACCCGCTGTGGAGAGGCAGTGGTTCTCTCAGCTGCCCAGTTTCTGCCTTGTGAGACATTAGAGTTACAATAATTTAGTGTTAATATTATTATGCTCTTGAACTCTGCAAATAAGATCTCAGTTCAGTCCACAGCTCGAGTGTTATTTTTTTTGTGCAAAGGTGCCATCCCATTAATAAATCAGTTTTCCAAACTTGGTGATAGAATTTCATTTTGTGCCAATAAGGTAAAATTCACTCTTCCAGCAATTCATCTTTGTCTTGAATCAAGCCCCTTTGGTTTTTTTTTCTTTTGAGAATGTTATTGAGATGCTTTTTGTGTTCCATTGAAAATGTTCTTTTTCAGATCTGATACCTGTACACTTTTGAGGTCTTTCACTTTTGCCCATTTCACATCTGCTTTGTTTAATTCTTTCCATGGGTTCCGTTTTCTGAACAGTATAAAAGAAAATGATATAATTAGAGGATTTCACTAATCTAATTTGTAAATCTGCACCACTTTTATAATCACTCCTACGTACAATGGTTTTCTGGGAATGAATTAAGGAAAGGGAAAAGTGTTTGGCTGAAAGAACCACTTAATTTGTAAAAATATGATTCTTGAAGAAATCAGTGTTGTAGTGCACTTGATAAAATTCTGACATGCATATCTGATTTGTTATTATGCTTAGTGAAGGTTTTATGGTGAAGTGGCCAGCCTCTGAACCACAACCCTCAGGTTTGAGTCTCGATCCAGGATTTAATGTCTGTGTTCATAACTGGATCAAATGGGTTGACTTTCAAATTCTAAATCTGATCAAAACAGCAGGTGGAAGAGTGTGTGTGTCTCCTGGTCAACCAGGCTTGATATAGAATGGTGTTCCTTAAGCTGTAGCCTCTGGCAACTTGTTCCAGGCAAAACTAGTCATGCAAACAGACAAAAGCATGTGCTTTCTCTGCCTTGTGCTACCAGACATGGAAAAGAACCAAGACAACAAGGTGTGTTTTTAATGGCAACATTAACTGTTACAACCCTTGAAGTAGTTGATGGTCAATAATCATAAGTTGACATGTAAGGTTCAATCAAAAAGTGTGGCGTTGGAAAAGCACAGCCGGTCAGGCAGCATCTGAGGAGCTGGAGAGTCGACGTTTTGAGCATAAGCTCTTCATCAGGAATGTGGGGGTGCCCAAGGGGCCTGAGAGATAAATGGGAGGGGGGGGTGAGGCTGGGGGGAGGGAACGAGGAATGTGAAACGTAGATGAAGGTGGGGGTGATGGTGATAGGTCGAAGTGGAGGGTGGAGTGGATAGATGGGAAAAAAGATGAACGGGCCAAGAGGATGATGCCAAGTTGGAGGGTTGCATCTGTGATGAGGTGGAGGGGAGATTTGGAAACTAGTGAAGTCGACATTGAGGGTCCCAAGACAGAAGATGAGGTGTTCTTCCTCCAGTCATCAGCTGCTTGGATTCGGCGGTGGAGGTGGCTCAGGTCTTGCATGTCCTTGGCAGAGTGGGAGGGGGAGTTGAAGTGGTCGGCCACAGGGTGGCAGGCTTGTTTAGTGTGTGTATCCCAGAGATGTTCTTTGAAATGTTCTGCAAGTAGGCATTCTGTCTCCCCAATGTAGGGGAGAGCACATCAAGAGCCAATGGACACAGTAGATGAGGTATTTGGAGGTGCAGGAAAATCTCAGCCGGATGTTGAAGGATCTTTTGGGGCCTTGGATGGATGTGAGGGGGCAAGTGTGGGTGCAGGTTTTACATCTTTTGTGGTGGCAGGGGAAGGTGTCGAGAGTGGAGGGTGGGGTGGTGGGGTGTGTGGACCTAAGGGAGTCGTGGAGGGAATGGTCGCTGCAGAAAGCTGAAAGTGGTGGGGAGGGAAATATATCTTTGGTGGCGGGGTCTGATTGTAGGTGGCGGAAATGGCAAAGCATCATGCTTTATATCTGGAGATTGGTGAGGTAGAAGGTGAGGACCAGGGAGGATCTATCCTTGTTGTGGTTGGAGGGGTGGGGTAAACGGGCAGAGGTGTGGGAAGTGGAGGAGATGCACTGGAGGGCATTATTGACCACGTTGGAGGGGAAATTGTGGTCCATTGAAGTAGGAGACCATCTGGGATGTTCTAGAGTGGAATTGATCTTCCTGAGAGCGAATGTGGCAGAGGTGGAGGAATTGGGAGTAAGGGGTATTATTTTTACAGAAAGGGGTGGTGGGAAGAGGTGTAGTCCAGGTAGCTGTGGGAGTCTGTGGTTTTGAAGTAGATGTCTGTGTTGAGTCAGTCATCAGAAATGGTGATGGAGAAGTCCAAGAAGGAGAAGGAGGTGTTCGAGATGGTCCAGATGATCTTGAGGTTGGGGTGGAATGTGTTGATGAACTATTCAACCTTCCCATGGGAGCACAAGCTGGCACCGATACAGTACTTGTAGTGGAGGAAAAGATACAGAATGGTGCTGGTGTAACTGCGGAATTTCCATGTACCCAATGAAGAGGCAGGCATAACTGGGGCCCATGCAGGTGCCCATGGCTACCCTTTTGGTGTGAAGGAAATGGGAGGATTCAAAGGAAAAATTGTTGAAGGTGAGGACTACGTTCAGCCAATCGAATGAGTGTGTCGGTGGAAGGGTACTGGTTGGGTCAGCGGGAGAGGAAGAAACGGAGGACTTTGAGATCTTCGTCATGGCAGATGAACGTGTACAGGGATTGGATGTCCATGGTGAAGATGAGGCATTGGGGGCCTGTGAATTGAAAGTCACGGAGGAGGTGGAGAGCATGGCTGGTGTCTCAAATGTATGTGGGGAGATTCTGGACCAAGGGGTATAGGGCGGTTTCAAGGTATGTGGAGATACATTTTGGTGGGGCAGGAGCAGGCGGAGACAATGGGTTGACCAGGGCAGTCAGGTTTGTAAATTTTGGGTAAGAGGTATAACCAGGCGGTGCAGGGTTCCCGAACTATGAGGTTGGAGGCTGTTGGTGGGAGATCCCCTGAGGTGATGAGGTTGTTGATGGTCTCGGAGATGATTAGTTTGATGATAGGAGGTGAGGTCATGGTCGAGGGGGCAGGAGGAGGAGGTATTCATGAGTTGGCGTCTGGCTTCAGTGATGTACAGGTTGGTGCGCCAAACTACCACTGCCCTCCCTTGTCCGCTGGTTTGATGGTGAGGTTAGGATTGGAGCGGAGGAAGTGGAGGGCTATGTGTTGCGAGGGTTAGGTTGAATACTGAATTCACCAAATAGCAACAAGTGAAGCATGCTTGATTCTATGTGCCATATAATGCTTATTATGCATTCTAATGTTTTACCATTTGAAGGTTCCCCAATGGCTGGTGGATTAAAGTTCAGTCCATTGTAGTATGTAGATATCACGGTGTTCTGGTTCAACATCTAGACTATGTTGAGCTCTATGATGTTGGTTGGGTAGTTGTTAGGATCTTGACATGCTTGATGGGGAGCTAATTTCCACAGTTTCTGTTTCTACGTTGTATCCAGTGAGCTTCGGAAGAAGAGTTACGGGACTCACCATCTCCAATAAGAGACAACTTAATCACCCCCCTTGGCATTAAAATGTTAAGTCTGTTTTCTCTAGAGATGCTGTCAGACCTGCTGAGTTTCTCCAGCAATTTATGTTTTTGTTTCTTTAAGGGCGTTTTTATAAAGTAATCCACTATGATGATAGTAATTGTTAAATTGCACATGCATTTTAATTTTTATTTGAAAATATGTATTTGTTTTATTCATGGATCTAGTAGTCCCTTTGCCTTCTATGCTGGATTATTGAAGCTGAAACTATCTAAAGTGGCAGATTTGCAAATCTATTCCATAATGAGATTTTTGCCTCTAAGCAGCCAAATTTTGGAAAAGAGTTAACGTTGATTGTTAAAGATCACAGGTTTTTGTTTCTTCCTTTCAGTGAGGTGAGATGAGTGGATGCTCTACTTGATGTGAACATGCAATCGTTGATAGAATGGTGTCCCTCTGACGTGGCCAATTGGTTGAATCGAGCTGGCTTTCGACAATATGCACAGAAATTTTTAGGTATTGAGAAACTGTATTCTTTAGAATGTTTATGTAATAGTTGTGCTTCTTAAATAAAATGACTGTATTTTCTTTGGAACAAAATTTAAATGAATGTGGGTATGCCTTTGTGGGAGTCAAATTCTTGGCACCTGCCACCTAGTTTCATGAATAATCTCATGTTATAAATAGGCCTTTCAAAAAAATCAGTCAGAGAGAGTCACAATTTACTTAGTGTCTCTCTCTCCTTTTGTTTTGTTTGCACATTATTGCCACTCGGACATAAGTGGAGATGTTCACTAATGATTTCACGATGATCAACATCATTTGTAACTCCTCTGATACTAAAACAGCCCATATCCAAATGCAACAAAACCTGGGGTAATATCCAGGCTTAGGCTGAACAGGGGCAGGCAACATTCATGCTACACAAATACCAGGCTATGGCCATCTCCAATAAGACACAACTTAATCACCCCCCTTGGCATTACAATCACTGGATCTCCTACTATCAATGTTCTGGGGCTACCATTGAGCAGAAACTGAACTGGAGTTGCCATATAAACACAGTGGTTACAAGAGCACATCAAGAGGCTAGGAATATTGCAGTGAGTAACTTTCCTCCTGACTGTCCAAAGCCTGACCATTACCTGTAAGGCATAAGTCAGAAATATGGTGGTATATTCATCACTTATCTGGACAAGTGCAGATCCAGCAACACTCATGAAGCTTGACACCATCCAGAACACAGCCTGCTTGAATGAAACCATATCCACAAATATTCAGTCACTGCACCACTGACATTCAGTAGCAGCATTGTGTACTACCTAAAAGATGCACTGCAGAAATTCACCAAAGATCCTTAGACTGCACCTTCCAAACCAACAACCCATTCCATCTAGAAGGACAAGGTCAGCAGATGCATGGGAACACAACCACCTGTAAGTTCCCTCCAAGCCACTCACCTTCCTGACTTGGAAATATATTGCTGTTCCTTCACTATTGCTGGGTCAAAATCCTGGAATTCCCTCCCTGATGGTTTACCAACAGCACATGGATGGTAGCAGTTCAAAAAGGCAGCTCACCAATACCTTCTGAAGGCCAACTAGGGATTGGCAATAGAAATGTTGGCCCAGCCAGTGACACCCACATCACATAAATGAATGTAAAAAAAAGGATTCTAATTCCAGATAAACAATTATGCACCATTAACTTGTAAGTCTTCTAGTTGAAACTCTAACCAACTTCTAAAACTCCATTTCTATTTCTTATAAGAACAGACACAAAAAATGGTCACTGTCCACAGGGATTGCTGAAATAAGCCTTTTGCTAATTGGAATGCTGCTTCTAGGTCTCCCTCTCCAGATATGTTCACTTGTTTGCAGGAGTCACAGGGTGACTGGTTCACACTCTTAAAAGGTCCATGACTAATCAGTTAAAAGTCACAGCTAACAGAAGCTGGAAAGGGAAATAAACTGGCTATCTTCAGGCTAGAGATGCTTTTAACAGCAGAGAAAAACACAGCTTCTTCAGAGATTGGATTGTTTCTGACAAAATATTCACGTCAGCAAGCTGTCCAGCTACCTGGGAATCAATCACATAGTTGTTGGCAGAAGATTTCCGGCACGCTATGCCAGTGCGTCATGACAATGATGAGTGTCAGGTTACTTGCTTTAAAATGTGCAGCATTCCTTCAGTATTCTTGGGTTTAAAAACATTTTTCCCATTTCAGACTATAATCAAAAATACAGTATACTAAAAAGATATGTTCTTTACAACATAGTTTAGCAAAGTTTATGCAACTGTGAGAATACCACTTTGCTGTACTCACTTCTAATTAACACCAAGGCTTGATGCTGTTAAGGCCTTGTTCATGAAAGATTTGTAACCACCTGTCAATGTGAAATCCTGGAGTTTCTCCCTGCTTTAATTGATTCCCACCTGTATCACATGCAGTGTGCACTGTTACATTTCCATCAGACCGTTTTGTGACGCAGTGATAATGTTACTACCTCCAAGCCAGGAGGCTGGGTTCAAGTACCACCTGTTCTGGAGCTATGTAATAACATTTCTGAGTCGATCGATTAGAAAATAGGTGCATCTCCATCGTAGTAGTGCCCCTACCCCAGTATATTACCCTCTTGTATGCTTTTGTATTCAACATGTGAAATCAAATTCTTATCAAAGATGGTATTAATACACTTTAATGCTAATTAAGCAATATTCAGATTTATTTTTAGTTAATCAAAATTTACTATTTGCAAATATACTTGATCATGGTTGATAGATTATGACAAAAAATACTGCTTGACCAGCAGAGGGTAGTACAGATCTTGTGAATCTATATGTGCTGCTGGTGCAACAGTTCTATGCCAGTTATTCATTGTATTAAAAGACCATTTGAGGTTTCTGTTGTACAAGAGTGTGAGGAACTCCAAGGGTTGGACTGCAAAGGTACTTTCTCATATAAAAGAAAATTCACTTTTTAAAGATTATCTGCATAGATGTCCTGGTGGAATATTGACAGGTAGAGACTTCTGGGATCAAGTGAATCCCTGCAGGGGTAGAAGGGCAGCATGAGTATACTTAAGAGGAAAATCAAGAGGGCAAAAAGGGGACATGAGAAAGCTTTGGCAAATAAAGTTAAGGAGAATCCAAAGAGATTCTATACGTACATGAATGGCAAAAGACTAAATAGGGGAGAGAATACGTCCTCTTAAGGATCAACATGGCTGTGTTTGGAAACTCGGGAATAATGAGATACTAAACAGTTTATTTTGTGTCAGTATTTACAGAAGGACATGGAAGATAGGGAACTTGGAGAAATAAGTAGTAATATCTCGAAAGAGTTCACATTACAGAAGAGGAGGTTCTGGAGGTCTTAAAATGCATAAAAGTAGATAAATCCCCAGGACTTGAACTAGTATTTCCCAGAACTTTGTGGAAAGCTAGGGGACAGATGGTTGGACCACTTGCTGAGATATTTGTATCATTGACAGCCATAGGTGAGGTGTCAGAAGATTGGAAGTCAGCTAATGTGGTGCCATTATTTAAGAAAGGCTGTAAGGAAAAACCAGGAAACCTGACTGATGTAAGGTGAGCCTGACAATAGCGGTGAGTGAGTTGTTGCAGGGATTCTGAGGCACAGGTTTTATATGCATTTGGAAAGGTAAGACTGATTAGGGATAGTCAACATGGAATTGTGCATGGGAAATTGTGTCCCACTGACTTAATTGAGTTTTTTTGAAGAGGTGACAAAGAAGGTTGTTGAAGGCAGAACAGTAGATGTTGTAAAATGGTTTTCAGCAAGGTGTTTGACTGATTAGTACAATTAGATCACAATGGTTGTGAGGGAGCCAGCCAATTGGACATAAAATTGACTTGAAGGCAGGAGGCAGAGGATGGTGGTCAAGGATGCTTTTTGGACTGGAGGCCTGTGCCCAGCACTGTGCCAAAGCATTGGTGCTTGGGGCACTGCTTTTTGTCATTTATATAAATGATTTGGATTTAAATACAGGTAGTATGAATGGTAAGTTTACAGATGACAACAAAATAGTGGTGCAGCGGACAGTCAAGATTATCTCAGAGTAAAACAGGACCTTGATCAGATAGGCTGAGGAGTGGCAGATGGAATTTAATTTAGATAAATGTGAGGGCAGGACTTATACATTTAATGGTAGGACCCTGGGTAGTGTTGCCAAACAAAGAGACCTATGGGTACAGGTGCATAGTTCCTTGAAAGTGGAATCGCAGGTGGACAGGGTGGAGAAGAAAGCATTTGGCACGCTTGCATTCAGTGGTCTGTGCATTGATGGGATGTCTTGTTGCAGCTATACAGGACATTGGTGAGGCCCCTTTTAGAGTATCATGCAGAGTTCTGATTGCCCTTTTATATGAAAGATGTTAAACTTTGAGAGGTGCCGAAAATGTTTACAAGGATGTTGCCAGGACTGGAGGGCTTGAATTATAGGAAGAGCCTGAACAGACTGGGGCTTTTTTCCCTGGAGCATAGAGGCTGAGGGGTGACCTTTGAGAGGTTTATATAATCATGAGGAGCATGGATCGGATAAATAGCCAAGATTCTGGAATACTGATCCTACAGGAAGGATAGAAAGGGAGGCAAGAGAGGAGAATGAGTGGTGTTCCTAGGATGGGGAGTTCAAAACTAGAGAGCATACGATTAATGTGAGAGGGGAAAGATTTAAAAAGGGCCTGAGGGATAACTTTTTCACACAGCGGTGGGTGTGCGAATGGAATGAGCTTCCAGAGGAAGTGGTGGAGGCAAATACAATTACAATGTTTAAAAGGTATCTGGGTGGGTATTTGAATAGAAAGAGTTTAGAGGGATATGGGCCAAATGCTGGCAAATGGGAATAGGTCGGATTGGGATGTCTGGTCGGTGTGGATGAATTGGACCAAAGGGTCTGTTTCCGTGTTGTATGACTCTGTGATTCTGTGGATGTGAGTGTTGCTGGCTGGCCTGCATTTATTACCCTTGAAAGTAATGGTGCGCTGCCTCTTGAACTCCTGCAGTCTGTACTGTTGGTAGACCCTCATTGTAGTTGGAGAGATAATTTCAGGATTTTGACTCAGCGAACTGAAGGAATGGCAATATATTTCCAAGTCAGGATGATAAGTGGCTTGGAGGATACCTTGCAGGTAGCGGTGTTCCCATGTATCTGCTACCCATGTCACTATGCCAAAGGTGACACGATAGCTAGCACTGCTGCCTCACAGCGCTAGCGACTTGGGTTCGATTGCAGGCGACTGTCTGTGTGGAGTTTGTACATTCTCCCCATGTCTGCGTGGGTTTCCTCCGGGTGCTCCAGTTTCCTCCCAAAGATATGCAGGTTAGGTGGATTGGCTATGCTTAAGTTGCTCATAATGCTCAGGGATGTGTAGGTTTAGGTGCATTAGTCAGGGGTAAATATAGGGTAGGGAGGAATGGGTCTGGGTGGGTTACTCTTCAGAGGGTCAGTGTGGACTTGTTGGGCTGAAGGGCCTGTTTCCACACTGTAGAGATTCTATGATTCTTTCGAGATGGAAGGTGTGAAAGGTGTGTCTAAGAACCTTTGGTGAACTTCTGTGCATCTTGTACATAATACACACTGCTGCTAAGTATTAGTGAATTAAATTAAATGAATTCAAGGTGTTGTTTTTGGATGAATATGAAATAGTTTAAAAATACTCAATTTTTCTGCATGAACAGTTGTTTTGAAAATTTAAAACTGTGGGTGCTGGCTAATGGAGAAATTAGCTCCAGCCTAAATTGTGGAATAGGAGCAATTATCAGGAGCTGTAACTGATGTTGCAGAGCTCTCAACTAAGAAACTGTCATCGTGCAACCTGAGAACACTGAAGAAAGATATTTGCTCCCTGAAAGAACTGTTCATTTAGTCCCATTCTTAATAGAATTACTATGAATGCAGCATAGTATGAGACGGTATGTACCCATGAGAAAGGATTTGCCTGTTGACTCTTGTAGATTATTGAACAAATCTACACCTGGCCAACAGAGGATGTAGCCAAGAGAATATATAACAAAATGTTTTGAACTTGCAATATACTATGCTTCCTCACCATTTCAAATAAGAACTTTAAAATATAAAATGATTAAGTTTCCAGAATACATGATCACTAAACCAACATCAGCAATACTTGAAAATTTAACAGATTGGTGGCTTATTTGTTTCTGCTGGAATCACAACCAGAACACACAGATCAATATTTCTGGAGAAATTTACCTATTAATCTTATGTATTTTAACAAACATATCATCATTTGATGAAGAGTAATGAGAAGGACGACTTAATCATAGAATCCCTAGAGTGTGGAAACAGGCCATTAGGCCCAAGTCCACACTGTTCCTCCGAAGAGTATCCCACCCAGACCCGTTCCTGTACCCTATTACTCTACATTTCCTGTAACTAATGCACATAACTTACACATCCCTGAACACTATGGGCAATTTAACATAATCAATTCACTTAACCCGCACATCTTTGGACTGTGGGAGAATACCAAAACACCAGAGGAAACCCACACTGACATGGGGAGAATATGCAAACTCCACACAGTTGCCCGAGATTGGAATCGAAACTGGGTTCCTGACACTGTGAGGCAGCAGTGCTAACCACTGAGCTACCGTGCCGCCCTCTTCTCTCTTTCTTTCTATGTACTTCCAATTAATGTTTCTGGCCTTTTTCATTTTGTCCACTTAATGTTGGGTCTGTGACATCAATTGATTTATCTTAATCAAAAACCAAATTTGAACGACAAGAAGTTTCCTCTTTCAAGCAAATGATCTGGGTGATGCAAATGGCATTTCAAGTTTTCATTCAATATGTGAATAAATCTTTTATTTCCAACAATTCCAATCATGTGCTTTTCCTTATCGCCTCAGTTTTTCACCATAACTGGTACTTAACTGTTTAAGATTAATGCATAGTGTATCCTAACCCATTTTCACTGTCTTGCTTTTTCTTACTTCGCTATCAATATCAAACTTAATCAAGTCCAAGGAGCGGGTTTAAACACTAAATCACAGAGTGACCTGTTATAGACTCTGGGGTTATTCTGTAGAACAGTAGATTGACCTGTGTCAAAGAGCAAGATGGAAATTATTGACTAACCTATCATTTAGCAAATACTCCTGCAAAGACCTTTTAAATAATTTGTACACTCTTTTCTGAAGCACCATTCAATGCTGAGTGCTATGGTAATACCAGAGCCTTATTTGACTCCATTCTTAATCTTCTGAAGGAAATATAGACCATGTTCAGACACCAGTTTCTCAAAGCCTCAATAGATTTGGCATGTATAGTTGGCCATGGACTCCATATTTATTTATTTGCTCTTGCAATCAACAAAAACAAAGTACTGTTTCCCTTCCACTTAAAAATAAATAAAAAGAACAACATGTACTCATTCCCACAGTTTTCTTGTTGATAACCATGTTATTTCTAATCAAGCCAGCTCTTTTTAGTTTTTGCTTCCAACTGTGCATAAGGCACTGGCCTAGCCTGGCACACTGGCTGATCATTGTCCTTTATCTTGACTTTGGTCTTGTGATGCTAATTTTATCATTGGGTTCTCCTTTCTTAAAGACCACTTTGTGCTCTTTTAACCCTTCCTTGATGTCAGATTTAATGTTTCTGATTCCTGCTGTAAACAACTATATTTTCTGTAACCAATTTGTTCCCACCAGCAAGACTTAGTCCCTCTCACAACCACTATATCCATGCCAAGTAATTACAAGTATCACTATATTCTCCTCTAAAACTAATTTTGGAATAGTTTTTAGAACAATTCTTCAGTTTTACACTAGCTTTACAAAAGGAAATATGACTTGAAGAATTCCAATACTCTCCTTTTGAGGTAACAGACACTGTTATAGCTGGATTTACAGTGAAAGTAAGGTGTGAATCTCTGACTTTTACTTCTGTTTTGGGTGATGTGTTTGTTCTTTTTACTTCATCTTCGATGTATTATTTTTCTTTCACTCTGACTATAACTCTTGATCTTTCTGCTTGGTTAACATCAACTTCTATTTGAGAATTTTCAGGCTCCTGAACCAGCTTTCATGGCTGAGACTGGAGAATTAGTACAAATGGGAGCATTACTGTTTCCTCAACTCCTGAATGCCGTCCAGATATAATTGACTTTCCCATAGGCATGACATTTTGTCTGTGAATGTGGAAGTTTTAAATACTTAGTGGCTTTCATGCAGTAGTATCCAAATTTCCAACTGACACTGTGAACATAGACTGGACCTCGTTAAAATTTAGTGGATGTCGTGCAAACTTAGGAATAGGTCTCCTTTGCAATAATGCGACTCTGTCTTCCTTTTTTAGGCTGTTCTCTCAGCACAGGACTCCTCTGCAACAAATCTATCTCTAAGGTCAATTTCTAAATTTGCTGCATATTCAAAGTGGCAAGCATTCTCCAATCAGTAACATCACCTATAATAGTCTTTGTTGGCAACTTCTTCCTTTCATGGAATGCAGCTCTCCATGTCATAAGAGGAAAGCCAGTGTGAGTCCAGAATCATATCATAGCGTCCCTACTGTGTGAAAACAGGCCATTTAGCCCAACGAGTCCACACCCCTGACATTCAAACCTGTTCTCCTACCGATTACTCTACATTTCTCCTGACTAATATACCTAACCTACACACCCTGGAACACTATGGGCAATTTAGACTGGCTACTTCATCTAACCTGCACACCTTTGGACTGTGGGAGGAAACCAGAGCACCAGGTGGAAACCCATGCAGACACTGGGAAAATGCGCAAACTCCACACAGTCAATTGCCTGAGGCTGTAATCGAACTTGAGTCCCTGGTGCAGTGAGGCAGCAGTGCTAACCACTGAGCCACAAATCTCATTTAATTTCAGAATCTTCCCTAGTAATGGGGTTTCGCACCACCACAAAATCATTCAGCCTTTGCATAGTAAAGAAAGCATTCCTTTTATCATCAGCTCCTGTTTCATTCGCTTTCAGCCAAATGTCATTTGTTTCAAATTATTTGTGTTCTTTTGGTTATGGTTGAATTTCCCATTGTTCCCAAATATGCATTCATGAAATACGATTTTTATCAGTTATGCATACAGACTCATTGTGTACCTGAACATGATATGCACATGGAACAATCTTCAAACTTCCTCAAAATCAACTTTAGAAGTTCCAAAAATGTGTTACAATGTTATTCCATCTGTAGTTTCCAAAATGGAATGTAAAAAAATTCTATCCTTGTTGCTACCATTCTGTTGTGTATTACATTGAGAAAGAACTAACATGGACTCTCAGCAGGCAGCCATTATTAAACTAACTTTATTTACACCTTACAGACAGAGCAGGCAGCCGGGTTGGCAGTATAACAGCATGTTCAGATCTTACAATATACGACAAGGTGCAAGGTGCAAGCTATTTCTGTATTGGGTTTATTGAAGTTCAAGAACATTTGGCTCCTATTGTGCAGTTTATAAAAAATAGAATCCTTCTTTAGTCTTGGTGAAATTGGCATGTTACTGTGGGGTTGTCGTTAGCTGTGCAAATTGACATGAGTTGGCAGCTCCAGTAACCCACTAATCCTGATATAATGACCATTTTTATTTGCCTGTTCTTCATTATCGTTGATAATTAAGAATCGGGGATCATTCTGCAGTATTAAACAGCGTGTTATCTTTGGCACTTAAGTGTACAATACTAAAATAACCTTATGGAAATTCTAGGGAATGTGATTGATTGGTTTGCTGAGTGCAAAACTTGCTGGGAAGTCTTCAAGTTAATCACTTTTAAATTACATTTTATGAACACCCTTTTTTTTTGCCAAACCCTTCCTAACTGTTGGGAGTGGTAAGCATGAGAAATTGAAAAAATATGTTTACGCAATCAACAGTGTTGCTCATTCCGAAAGAACTCCCATCTAAACTTATATTTTAAAAAATGGCATTAGGTTTACTAGTGTTGAGAGTTAAAAAGAAACAATTGTTGTGGAAGGAAGAGATTACAGTCCTGTTTGTTCCCTAAACCCCCCCTCCAAATTGTTTTAGAATCTTTGAAGAACCCAGCCCCACTGAATGAAAACAGACTTCATAATGCTCCCAAATTGTTTTGCTGCTGTTGCCAAATTAGTTAAACAACTTGGCTTAGCTAATATAGCCCATGGAGTACATTTTCTGCCTACTAATAACAATTGTACAACAAATATTTTCCTATCCCTAATGCATTATACCTGATTGGTAGTGCAAAATTGCTGAGGAACTGGCAAGTGTAATCTGTCTTTAAGGAAACCTCAGTTCAACGTGTCTTTTTTTTTTGTAAAGAAATGTTTTCATTCTTGAAAACATTATAATTATGCAGTGGCGTAGTTTCAGGGGTATAGGCTACCATTTTATAAATGGTCACATTGTCTGTAAACTGACATGGTGAATGCCAACACGCTGATAAGCTGTGGGGAGCATGTGATCCACATGCAATTTCCAATGGAAGAGATGTTAATAGAAAAAGATGATGGGCTGAATCTTACTTGTTTTGGCAAAGTCCAAGTTGTACTGAGTTTTTTTAAGGCATTTCTGCAAGTTTTCTTGTTATATCTTACAAAACTTTCCACATTAATTACTTTCCCCGTCCGTATGGTGTCTATCCAGTCTGATACTCACCCTAACTTCTGACGTGCTGATCACAGAACAACTCCTGACTGAAGTGTAATAGATAAGCATTAACAATTTAATGTTTCTACCCTGGAAACCTCGTGGCACGTCAGCCACAAAGGCACTTTGCCCAAGACATCTAGCCAGTGTGGCTGTCACTGCCTTATACATACAACCCCATTCTCTTCATCTTTGTTGCTGTTTAAACACCACACCACACTTTATCTGTCCACAGCTACATCCAGTCTGAACACCCTCTTTAGGTCAGCACCACCCTATCCCACTGCCCATTGTTAATCCTCTGTTTCTCATTTTTTGTCTGTATGCGATGTTCTACCACTGGACAATCAGACAACTACAAGTGTGAACTTTTATTTATAGACAGAAAAAATGAATATACACAAAACCAGTAGAGGCTGAAGTTCACCCTGACAGTCCAAACCAAATTTTGGCTTCTTGACCAATGAATATTTTATAGTCCATAATGGTCTGCTACACTAAGCTCTCACCTATTGGAAGAAGATGTCCATGAAGTTTTGTTGTTTTTGTTACATGCAGCTGAACTTTGCCATGGTCAATGGCACCTTCCTCCTCCCACTGTCCTTGTCCTCCTCCTCCTCAGAAGACTGTTCCTCAGCATTTAGCACATTCTAATTGTGCAGACCACTGAATGTTAGGATGACACAGCACACAGTATCTGACCTGTACAGGATGGCTCCCTAAGAGTTGTCCAAGTAGAGGAATCCAATCTGCAATGAAGCTGGGCTACAAGTTGCAGGATGCCATCGACAGCATACACATATCTCTGAGACAGCCATTTCACAACACTGCAACTTATCAACAGGAAGGGGTTACATTTGATTAATCTGTAATCACCAATAACACTTCCCTACATTGCATGTCTGCCATCCTTGCAACTGTGACAATGTCTACATCATGAAGCACTCTCACGTACGTGGTGCATTTGAGTGTCCATCTGTTTTACAAAACTGGTAATTGAGGGACAAGGACCATCCACTATGACCATGATTCATAACACCATTAGGCAACATTCTGACTGATGTGGAGTGTATGTTTATTGCCAGTCATGACCATTCAGCATGTGCAGCAACTTGGTAAAGGCCTGCTCTGGCTGAGGGACTACCACATGTCATCAAGAATGTCACCAAATGGCCATGCCTGCCACCCAGTCTTTGACCAGGGCCGTTTGGTTGAATGAATATGTATCTTTGCCACGCAGAGAGCTCGTTCATTCTGTACAATTGACATCTCCTTCACTAAGATGTCCCCCACTCCACCCATACATATCAGGACTGATGAGCACTTTGTCCATGTGTCTGCACAAAGGAGCATTTAAATACAGCAGGACTGTTAGCCTTTGGCTTTTGCTAAAGCACCAATGCGGTAACAAGCATGGCATAACAAGGAATGGATGCTGTGAGCATGTAGGTCAAAGGGAGTAATTGATCAGTCCTGAGATACAGCCTGGTCCAGTCTTTTAGATGGGTACATGCCTTTGTGTGGACATGCAGTCCCTGTAATTTTCGCTTCCCCGGTCCCCAACGCCTTATTTTCACCATGGTCATCCAGTCCCTGTACACCTCCATTCCCCCATCACGAAGGACTCAAAGCCCTCCGCTTCTTTCTTTCCCGCCGTACCGACCAGTACCCTTCCACAGACACCCTCCTTCGACTGACTGAACTGGTCCTCACCCTGAACAACTTCTCTTTCCAATCCTCCCACTTCCTCCAAACGAAAGGAGTAGCCATGGGCACCCGCATGGGCCCCAGCTATGCCTGCCCCTTCGTAGGATATGTGGAACA
>NC_057724.1:55517274-55547520 GCF_004010195.1 Chiloscyllium plagiosum
CCCCTCCCCCAAGTCCCTCCTCCCTATCTTTTATCTTAGCCTGCTGGACCAACTTCCCTCATTCCTGAAGAAGGGCTAATGCCCGAAACGTCAATTCTCCTGTTCCCTAGATGCTGCCTGACCTGCTGCGCTTTTCCAGCAACACATTTCCATCACATGCCTTTGTGTGCAAACTGTTCCTTGGTGCTGCTTGCAGCCTTTCAATACCAATTGCTGGTGCACCATTCAGTGTGAGTCTGCACTTCCTAAGCTGCCTCCGTGTACAGGAGAGGTGCTGTGATGGCTGTGAGGAGTTGAACATTAAACAGTCAGCTAACACAGCAATAACTTCATAACATGGCATTATTAAACCCATGCATCTACCAGCTCTGTCGGATGACCTTCTTTCTGACAGTTTCTGATGCCTTCTGTTTCTAGAACTCTGTTCTTACTAATGTTTGAATCAACCAGGGCTTCTTCTGCCCTGACTGTTCTAAAGACTGCTTAACTATACTGTTGGTGTTACAGACCTCTCTGAAAGACCTGTTCATTGAAAGATGCCTCACTCAGTGATATGCTAGGTGGTTTTGTTTTTGTAAAATAACTTTTCTCACACTCTGTCTCCCTGTGTTATAGAATACTTTGTTGCATGACAACACCCACATTTTTTCTCTTTTGTACCCTTCTCTACAGCACTGAATTCGTTACCATAGTGCTTTTTGAAGAACCTCATTGAACTGCATGTAAACAAAATTTCAGAAAGCCTAATGCCACTCGTAGAACTCAGAAATATAAAATTCTGTCCCCCTGAATGCATACAACATAGAAGAACAAATCTAACATAAAGTTGTACATGGTTCTGTTCATTTTTGTTCATAAAGTTTTGAAATAATATTATGATCCCAGCTGATGTCATTCCTTGACAAGTCAGATTCCTGAATATGGTTGGGTATGTAGTTTCCTCTTTTTTGACTTGGTGGGCAATCACTGAAACATAGGCGTAGAAAATGGCAGATTTTCATTTGAGAATAAGTCAGCAGTTCATTACACATAAATCCCAAAATATGTAATTCTTGAACACAGTTTGAAAGATCTTATAAAACATGCAAAACAAAGTTTCATCTGTTCTCTAACACTGTCACCTCACTGTGATTCAAATGCAGACAAGCTACACATGTACATTTTTTAAAAAATAAGGTTTGGCTCAACTAGTTCTCCCCAATTCTGTCCTATTGAATTGTGAAGTAATCTTACATGAATATCCACAAAACTCAAAGTTTAGACTTTGTCAGTCTTGTAATAATCTGTGGATTTCTAATTCCTGCTCTGGAAGTTTCACAAACAAAATTTTTATACAAAAGTAACTGTGTTTTCCTTGAACTTCCTTGTGTTCCTTTCTAGGAGAGAAACTATATTTGTTCCTGACCTTAGACCTCCTGCTAAACTGCCCTAAATGCTTTCAAACTCTTCTTTCCTTTCTAAGCTAAAGTTACTCTTTAATTATTTAAATCAAAAGCAATTTAATGCATTTCAATGCATACTCCCTCTTACAAAGTCAATAATCATGAGGCACCAGGTTATAGTCCTACAGCTTTATTCAAAACAATAAGCTTTTGGAGCCCTTGCTCCTTTTCTGCCTGAGCAATGAACCGGGGTTACTGAAAGCTTGTGGTTTTGAATAAAGCTGTTGGATATAACCTGGTGTCTTGGGATTTTTGACTTTGTCTACTCCAGTCCAACACTGGCACCTCCACTGCTTACAAAGCCCACAGTACAATCATTGATGAACACACTGCAGGGTTTGCAGTCACTTGCTGTCTCTCTCCTATTGTTTTAAGTCACAGTTTCAGAAGGGATTTTTGAACTCATTATTTAAACTTTTCCAAAAGTGTTCAACATCCATGTGCCACTGGGTTGATATCCAAACTTAAAAAATGATCTTATAAATAAAAATCAGACTACTTTCAATTTATCCACCCCCTAAGAAAATGTAAGTGTTTTTTTGAGAAGGGTTTTCATTTCTCAACAAAAATTCTTCTGAACACCATTTCTGTATTATATACGATGAGAAAATTGAGATTAAACACAATGAGTTTTGTTGTAGCCATATTTTACATTAGTTCATGTGAATCACAGCACTCTGTTTCCTTTATATATGCTGTTGTACCACTTATTTTTCCAGGCGCATGGACAGTTTTAGAGTTGGATGGTTGGAGGATTAAACACTTTTTAAAAAACAGCCATAAATTCTTGTCCTGAAATTTGTCAAAAAAAATGAATGGACTATGGTGTATACGTATAGGCAGCTTCTACATTTTGGATCAGTGGTGCTGGAAGAGCACAGCAGTTCAGGCAGCATCCAATGAGCAGCGAAATCGACGTTTCGGGCAAAAGCCCTTCATCAGGAATAAAATCCACTCTGTCAATGTATTGCAAAATTTTGGATTTTTTCCTAGGTCCATGGAAATCCAAAATGATATGTACTTTCGCTTCTAGAAGTGCTGGTTGGCCTTACACTAGTTTGACTTAAGTAAGTTACTTTTGCTTTGGCAAATTCATTTTTAGCCAGATTTGTGAGCAATTAGCTCTTTTAACTGATCAAACAATTGATTAAGTGGTGTAAATGTTCTCTCCAGGTTTAGCTGAATATAATCAAATCATCAATGTAAACCATGACGCTATGTAGTCCTTCAATTACTTTCAATTGTAATGTTGCTGATGCATTTTCCATTCCAAATGGCATGATTTTGCATTGATAAAGTCCACCTCGTGTTTCAAACACTGATATTTTTCTGGCTCGAACAGACAATGGAACTTGACAACATCCTTTTAGCAAGCTGACTTTGTCAATGAATCATGGTGTCCAGTTTTTTTTCAATGCAGTCCTCTAATCTTGGTTTATGATAGGAATCTGTTTTGTTTCTGCATTGACATTGTAGTAATCAATACAGAATCTTTGTGATGTGTGTGGTTTGGAGCCATCACAGCAGGTGAGTGCCAGCTGGCAAGGCATGGTTCAATTATACCATTGTCTATCATGAACTTAATCCCTTTGCTGATTTCAGCTAATTTTTCTGGATTGACTCTGTAAGGGTATTGTTTTATAGGTAATGTCCCCTTCCCACATTAACATCATTAAGTTGGAATTGAGTATTCATTATTTAGGAAGGACAGAATGTGGAATAGCATTGTTAGTAAAGAAGAAATCAGTGCAAATACTGAGGAGGATATTGGCTCAAAAATGTATAATATGGAATCTATATGAGTGGATGTAAGGAACACCAAGGAGCAGAAACTATTGTACAGTAGTGGAGATGTAAGGGAAGGTATTAAACAAAAAATCAGAGATGCATGCAATAAGAATATGACTATAATTATGGGTGAATTTAATTTGGATTGGACAAACTAAAGCAGCAATGATATTGTGAAGGAGAATTTCACGGAAAGTGTATGTGAAGTTATTAGAGACTTTCAGGAATCAGCCAGAGACAGGCTATTCTAGTCCAGGTACTGTACACTGAGAAAGGATTCACTAAGAGGATTCTTGTGAAGAATCCCTTGGGGAAGAGTGATCACTAGATGATAGAATTCTTCATTGAGATGGTGAGTAAATATTTCACATCTGTAACTAGGGTACTAATCTAAATAAAGGGAAATACAAGGGTATGAGGTGTGGATTGGCAAGGATAGTTTGGGGAACCTTATGAAAGAAGTTGACAGTGAGAGGCATTGGGTCATATTTAAAGAACGTGTGCATGTATTACAACAACTATTCATTCCTGTCTTGTGCCAAAATAAAAAGAAAGATGGCTCAAACACGGCTTACAAAAAAAATTAACGATGGTTTTAAATGCAAAGAGATGAATAAAATTGCCGGCAAAGCAGCAAGGCTAAAGATTAGGAGCATTTTTGAACTCAGCAAAAGGGGTCAAAAAGTTTGATCAGGAAGGGTAAAATAACAGTATGAGAGTGAGATTGCAGGGAAACTAGTGTAAGGGTGGAATTGAGGGAAAATAACATTAGTAAGAATATGGTGCTGGGGAAATTAATGGAGTCAAAGGCTGACAAGTCAACAGAACCTGATAATTTGTATCTCAGAGCATTAAAGGAAATGGTGCTAAAAATATTGGTTGCATTCGTGGTCATCTTCCAAAATTTTATAGACTCTGGAACACTTCCTACAGATTGGAGGATGGCAAATGTAACCCCACTAATTAAACAGGGGGGGGAAGAAAACACCAAGAATTACAGACTAGTTAGCCTAATACCAATATTGGGGAAAATGTTGGAGTCTATTATAATTGATGTGTTAACAATCCTTTGGAAAACATTAATAGGACTGGCATGGGTTTACGAAGCAAACTCTACAAATCTACTGGTCAAGCAAGCTTGACAAATCTACTGGCGTTTTTGTTTTGAGGATGTGATTAGTAGAATGAGTAAGGGATATTTCTTGACACAAGGAGTGGAATTCATGACTGGATACATTCAAGAAAGAGAAGGATGGATTTTTAGATTTTAAAAGCATCAAGGCATATGGGGAGAAAGTGGGAATATGACATTGAAATAGAGGATCAGTCATAATCATCTTGAATAATGAAGCAGGCCAAAATGGTCTCCAGTGTTTTGGAGAGCTAAAAAATTTTTTCCTGACCTATTCATATAAATTGATACGAGTCTGTAATAGCCTCTGGAAATCACTTCAGTAGTTTACTGGAAGATAAAATATCATACTATCTAAACTATTAAGTAATTCTGCATTATCTAATCTGATATCCAGAGGATCAAGTGTTGAATTTTCAATTTTTCATTCTCTAATTTTTCTGATGTTTTCTGACTTTAGAAGATGAAAGGGAATCTTACTGAAACACACAAAATTCTCATAGGGCTCAGCAAACCGGTTGCAAGAATGATGTTTCCCTGGCCAGGAGGCCAGGACAAGGGGCCACTGCCTCAGGATAGGGCATGGTAGGCCATTTCTGACTGCTTGAGAAATTTCTGCACTCATTGTGGTGAACTTGTGGAATTCTCTACTAAAGGCTGTGCAGGCCATGTACTAAAAAAAAATTAATTTCTGGAAATTAGTGTTTGGGGGATGGCAAGCGAGCAGGAGTATAGTGCTAAGATATGATTGTGGCTGTTGCACTGCTGAATGGTAGAGCAGTTTTGATGGGCTGATGGCTTACTCCTGCTCCTGTTCTCAATGCTCCTTTGTTTTGTTTCACTCCCTGTTTCTTTCAGTTGGTGAGGCTAGTATTTTTGGATCAACCGGATAATTTCTCAAATTAAAATCAATTCCATCCGCATCTGCGGCGATTTGTTTCACCAGTCCAATTACAACTTTTAACATTTATTAAGTCACTCTTTAATCCCACGCTGTATAATTGGACTAGTTTGTAACCACAGTGTAAATCTCCAATTAATATTCTTTCATTAATCCTTCTGGAAGGCGCGTGATATCATCAGTTAGCATCTATGACTGGCTTGTTCTAGTCTATGTTTGTATCATTATTGATTTTCCTACTTGATTTAAGGCATAAGAAAATCCTTTTGAGATTAATAATCCGAACCTCCAGTGTCATAGAGATGTACAGCACAGAAAAAGACCCTTTGGTCCAACTTGTCCATGCCGACCAGATATGCCAACTTAATCTAGTCCCACCTGTCAGCAGCCAGCCCATGTCCCTCCAAACCCTTCCTGCTCATATACCCATCCAGATGCCTTTTAAATGTTGCAATTGTACTAGCAATATTCAAAGTCATCTTAAATATTCATCCAGTATTAAACTTACCACAACACTCCTGTGTTATTTTCAGCATCTTATTACATAGAACATTACAGCGCAGTACAGGCCCTTTGGCCTTCGATATTGCGCTGACCTGTGGAACCAATCTGAAGCCCATCTGCCCTGCGCTATTCCATTCTCACCCATATGCCTGTCCAATGACCATTTAAATGCTCTTAAAGTTGGTGAGTCTACTATTGTTGCAGGCAGTGTATGCCATGCCCCTACTGCTCACTGAGTTAAGAAACTACTTCTGACATCTGTCCTATATCTATCAATCCTCAATTTAAAGCTATGTCCCCTCATTTTAGCCTTCGCCATTGGAGGAAAAAGGCTCTCACTATCCAACCTATCTAACCTTCTGATTATCTTATATGTCTCAATTCAGTCACTTCTCAACCTTATTCTCTCTAATGAAAACAGCCTCCAGTCCCTCAGCCTTTCCTTGTAAGACCTTCCCTCCATACCAGGCAGCATCCTAGTAAATCTCCTATGAACTCTTTCCAAAGCTTCCCCATCCTTCCTATAATGCGGTGACCAGAATGTGGCTGCATCAGAGTTTTGTACAGCTGCAGCATGATTTCATGGATCCGAAACTCAGTCCCTCTACCAATAAAAGCTATGCCTTTTTAACAAGCCAATCAACTTACGTGGCAACTTTCAAGGATCTATGTACCTGGACATCGAGATCTCTCTGCTCATCTACACTATCAAGAATCTTACCATTAGCCCAGTACTCTGCATTCCTGTTCCTCCTTCTACAGTGAATCACCTCTCACTTTTCCATATTAAACTCCATTTGCCACCTCTCAGCCCAGCCCTACAGCTTATCTATGTTTCTCTGTAATCAACAACGTCCTTCATCACTATCCACAACTCGACTGACCTTCGTGTCATCTGCAAATTTATTAACCCATCCTTCTATTCCCTCATCCAGGTCATTTATAAAAATAACAAGCAATAGTGGACTCAAAACAGATCCTTGCGGTACCGCACAAGTAACTGACCTCTAGGATGAATATTCCCCATCAACCATCACCCTCTGTCTTCTTTCAGCTAGCCAATTTCTGATCCAAACTGCTAAATCGCCCTCAATCCCATGCCTCTGTATTTTGTGCGATAGCCTACTGTGGGGAACCTTATCAAATGCCTTATTTATTGTTCAAAAGAAATAAATTCCTCTCAATTCAATAACCTGAAATTCTGCAAGAGTCCCTACTTGTTATAATCCTAGCTGATGGTACTACTGAAAAAGTCGGATCCCAGAATGAAATCTAGCTTGATTAATTATTTCTTAAATGTATTATTATGATCATTAACTGAAACATAGACATACAAGACTGAAGATTTTCGATAACAATAAAATAAGACAAAATAAATCAGGCTATCTACATATGGAACACAGTTTGTAATATCTTAAATTGCCCAGCAAACAAAGCCCCAAGGCTATCATTTAGCAATGATTCAAATCTAGAGGAATTACCCTCCTCTATCAAATCTTTAGGTCTAACTTAATTTTAAATCTGGAATTAAGAGTCTTAAAATGATCATGAATCAGTTGTTGATTGTCAGGTAAACACTATCTGGTTCACTGGTGGCAGTTTCCTTCACTAAATGACATGCTTGCCTTTTCTGGCCTATATATGACTCCAGACTCTCAGAAATGTGATTACTGTGGACTTGTTGGGCCAAAGGACCTATTTCCACACTGTAGAGATTCTATGATTCTGTGATTCATAAATTGTCCTCTTGGCAATTGGGGATGGGCAGTAAATGTGGCCGAGCCATTGACACCTTCGTCCCATGAATGAAAAAAACTTAACTGTTTTGCACAAATTCTGCCTGTGAAAAACGGCAAAACTGGAAGTTTCGACTTTCACAGTCTTGTCATAACCTGCAGATTTTGAACCAAACACTCCTAGTCTGAAAGTTTCACAAGCCAAGCCTTTAAACCAAAGTAATTGTGCTTTCCTTGAACTGTCCTGTACTCTTTAGGAGAGAACCTATATTTGTTTTAGTCAGGCCTCCTCCAAAACTGTCTAAAAATGTTTTTTTCCCTCATTTAAAGTCAGACCTTGATTGTTCTAAACCAACATCATCCTAATGTCTTTCAATGCACCTCTGTCTGTTGTGAACCCTGCAGTATAAACAATCTTTCATTAAAATTCCAGAAGATTACAGTTCTCTCTCTTGATACATACTGGATTAGGTCATGGCTCCTGAAGGGCTCTCTGACCTTGATATATTTTTAAAAGCTTCCCCAAATGTAACCAACACCCACTAGTTTGAAATCTAAGCTCAAATTGATATTAACATATATAAAAAATGTGCATCTTTTATCATTGTAATAATTTGTCATGAGCCACACAGAACATACTAAAAGATAACCCACTCAAGAAACAATCTGGATGATACTGATTTTTTTTTAATCATACTTACCTTAGTATGAGGGTACTGTGGATAATTTTTAATATTGCTGCCCAAGTAGAAGTCTCCTTGTCCTAATTGACTTGGAATTTTCTTGGGTTGCATAACCGAGAAGATACCTCCAAAATTTTCAGCACGCCTAACTTATTTAATGTGAAACTTCTCAAATGAAAGAAAGACTCTTCATGATTACATGGAAGGTGTTGGGAGACCAAAACCAGCTGAAGAACCTAGCAAAGCGATCAATAAAAATGACTGCCTGGTCAGCAACGGGAGGCCACCATTTAGGGTGGTGCCTGGCAATCAGGGTTGGTGTGAAAGATTGCCATCAAGACGGGTTGAGAAAGAGACCACAGTCAGAGAGAGAGAGAAAAAAGGAGTCTGCAAAGAGTGTTGGGAAAGGCTCTAAAAGGTTAGGGATCCAGCAGACCTCCTCCTTGGCAGGTTCCCTTATGCTGGAAAACAAACATGGCTGCAATAAATTTTGTATTGTGTTCATTCACAGTTGCACTGTGGGAACCGTATATTAAACATTATTTCACTGTTTTGCTTCTCCACAGCAAACTGTCTAAAAATGTTTTTTTCCCTCATTTAAAGTCAGACCTTGATTGTTCTAAACCAACATCATCCTAATGTCTTTCAATGCACCTCTGTCTGTTGTGAACCCTGCAGTATAAACAATCTTTCATTAAAATTCCAGAAGATTACAGTTCTCTCTCTTGATACATACTGGATTAGGTCATGGCAGTTTAACAAATGATAACCATTGCTGTAAGCGAAGGGCAGTTTGTAGTGCCTTGTTTGAGTGTTAAAGTCCAGCTTTCCTATTTATTGTGCGTTAGGGGGAGAAATAGTAATGTTGATGCCTTTGAATTAATAGTGTGGTCCAATAAAATTTTAATCAGTTTATTCAAACCTTTCGGGTCACATTTTAATGAAATTTCAATGGAAACTGATGGAGAAGCCTAAGGCTGTCCCTGTTTATACTGCAATAATTTTGAAACACGGTCCTGTTGTGAGAAGACCCAGGTCCCAGCAACAAATCTCTTCAGCTGCTGATCCGTCTCACTGTGCAGATGCTGCATTTGCAACCGAAACAAATTATTATCCTGATTAGTCTGAACATGGGTCTCGTGGGAAGGTTTGGGTAGAACTTGTTCCGAAATAAATATTGCATATTGAAATCAGATTGGCACTCAAAATGCCCCAGTGAATTTGTTTTTAAATAAGTAAATGCGCAATACCTGAAAAGTACAAGCTGAGTTAATAGCTTCATCCAAATGTAGATTCAGCACGTTGTCGCGTAATCTCCATGTTAAGCTATTCATGGAAGACATTCTGTATTGAATTGATCAACTTGGATACCTTGGGCACAAAAATAGGCAAGTCATGAGGATGACACCAAGAGTCTGCAGAGGAAAATAGGTTAAGTTAGTGAGAAAATAACTTAGCAGTTGGAATATAATTTAGGGAAATGTGTGGTTATGTATTTTGGCAGGAATGATTGAGGAGCAAAATATTATTCAAATGGAGAAATGCTACATGATGCTTTGGAGCAAAAGTATTTGGGAGTCCTCATCCATGAATCATAAAAAGCTAGCATCCAAGTTTGATGTATTAATAGGGAAATGGCAAATAGAATGTTGGCCTTTCGTTTAAAGGGTATAGAATATAAATGTAGGGAGATTTTGTTAAAAGTATACAAAACATTAATCAGACCACAGCTGGAATACTGTGAATAATTTTGAGACTGTTCTCTAAGGAAAGATATAGTTGCATTGGATTCCATCCAGAGAGGGTTTACTAGGCTGATACCAGATATGGAGGCACTGTCTTATGAGGAGAGGTCGAGGAAATGAGGTCTATACTTGTTGGAATACGGAAGAATGACCTTATGAAACATACAAGAATCTTAGGGTACTTGACAGGGTAGATATGGAAGCATTGTTTCCCCTTGTGGGAGAGCTTAGGACTAGACGGCATATTGTCAGAATAAGAGTTACACATTTAAGACCGATGAGGAGGAATTTCTTCACGTGAAAGTTAATGAATCTGTGGAATCCTTTCCTGTTGAGGACCATTGAGCCTGGTGTCATTAAATATTCAAGCCTGAGATAGTCAGAATTTTAATCAGTAAGGGAATCGAGTTATGTGGAAAAGGCAATAAATTAGAGTTGAAGATCAATAAATCAACCATTATCTCATTGAATGGGGGAGCTGGTTTGATGGCACAAATAGCCTACCCCTGCTCCTCCATCTTACAGTGGTTCTGAAGGAGAGGCATATCAGACTCAAAACTCTTTCTCTCTCCAAAGATGCCTCCAGACCTCCTGAATGTCTCTAACATTTTCTCTTTTTATTTCAGATTTCCATAGTATTTTGCTTTTTATTAGCTATGGTAGCTAAGGAAATCATTTTCTGAACAAATTACTGTGACTTAACAAAAGATTCATTTTAATTGTTGTTTTTTAGTTTGTACTTTTTAATTAGGACAAGTCAAACTGAATTTTAAGATCTCGTAGGAGTTTCATTTAGCATTACTTGGGAGATCTATGCGTGATATGTATAACTCCCTGACTATGAATATACATGCACTGGATGATAAAGGTTTCCATCTCCCTCTAGACATTGGCTGCACTATTTATGATTTGACTGTTCAATGTAACTCACTGTTGAACCATTTTTACTGCAAATTTGGATAAATTTGCAGTGTACAATGGTTTAATTCATGGTATTTGTCACAAACATTATGCTTTCTCTGGGGTAGGGTAAGGCCAGCCAATATAAGGGATTTTTTCTTTAATCTAAACTAACATCTGGAAAAAATAAATTTAGATTTCTTTGTTTTGAATTTTTAATTGATTACTGCAATTTTGTTCCACAGATGCAATGACAGTATTTATTATAACTTGCCAATTTCACTCTGTGTACATCACACCTCTTTAATGTCTAGCACCAGTTATCACCCTCAATCCTCCTTAATAACCCATCTCAGGACGAAATACTAGCACATGAAATTTAATGCGGATGAGTGTGAAATTGTTCATTTTGGAAGGAAGCAAAATCATGGGCAATATAGAATAGAAGTTCCAATTCCAAAAAGGGTGCAGGAACAGTGATGTGCAGGTCAATTTAGACAAATTGTTGAGGGTATCTGAGCAGGTTTAGAAAATGGTTAAAATGATATACTGGATCCTGGGCTTGATGAAAAGAGATGGCAGTCATCAATCTGAAATGGCACAGCAGTGGAAGATGACAGTGGAGCTGAGAAGTTGCATTATTTGATGGTCTTTGTTTTGTTCTAAGACCTCTTCTCAACCAGCTGAGCTTTGGGTTTCTGTTCACTTCTTCCAGTGCCCTTCCAAATAGTCTTCAGAGGCCGCAGCTATCAGCAAAGTGATCAGTACAATATCCACAATCTTCATATGTTACTTGCGGGTAGCCTTGTAGTGGAATACAGGCATCCAGCATATTTGTGACCCATTGCCAGTTCACCATACAGAAGATCTATCAGTAAACAACTGCCATCCATCTGATAAATCAGGCAATGCAGGCATTGTTGGCTTTGCAATGAGTGTATGCTGTAGAGTTGGCTCATTCAGGATCTGTAGGGTGGTAATATTGTTCTGCCACGACATGCCTGGACACACTGACACAGTGAAGGTTGAAGCTGTTCACGCTCTTCACCTGCCTAAATATGTTTTATCCAGCACCTGCTATTGTAGAGGAGTGTACTTGGAATGTATGAATAGTTAACTTGCAATCCTATTCACTCTTACTCAGCTTGACGTAACAGCTACAGCCTTTTCAATATGTGTATTAATTCCAGCATCAAATAATAGAATGCTTAGATATATGAAGCTATCAATAATCTCCAGTGGCATATTGTCAGTGCTGGTAAATGGTGGCAAAGCAACATCCTGTACCATGATATTTGTCTTCCTGGAGTTCATTTTACAAGCATGAGAGAATTTATTGATTTGCCACTGAAAATGTCGCTTGTTAAAAAATTCTATTGTGGCATCATGGCATACAGCCATTGTATGGGGAGGACTTGGCGCACCTTTGTCTTGAAGCTTGGCTGAGCAAGCCTGAACAGCTTTCTGCTAACTCTGGTATGTCGGCAGACACCCTTTGACTTGACCTGAAGGCATTTGACAGCAGCAAAGAGAAGAAAACAGGATGCCAAAGAGTGTCTGTGCCAGATTGCAGATATGTTTGTCCCCACTGCAGATCCCAGGGAGTTTTGATATTGCACTGTCAAAGCTGACTTTAACCATCACTTTGCTTTGAAAAGAGATGGTCACATTAAGTAGTTTCTGTAGACAGCCAAACTTCTCAAGTAGTGTGAAATACTGAAAACAACAAATGCTAGAGATCACAGCGAGTCAGACAGCATGCACAGAGAGAGAGCAAGCTAACATTTCAAGTCCAGATGCCTTTTCTTCGCAGTCTGATGAAAAGTCATGTAGACCTGAAGCATTAGCTCGCTTTCTCTCCATGGATGCTGTCTGACTCACTGTGATCACCAGCATTTGTAGTTTTCAGTACAGCTTACCGCATCTGCAATAATTTGTTGCAAGCTTAAATACACTGCCTCTGTTTACATGGTTCACTGCTTGGAGAAATCAATACTCAATGGAAAGAGAATGGATATAGAGGTCTTCTTTGTTCAAGGCATTTCTCTTGCAGCCATCGAACTGCAAGGTCATGCTAAATAATTTCGTAGCTGGGATTAGGGTAGATATGCTCAGCCAGGATTTGAAGTTTGACAAGGGCAACACTGACAAATACTTTTCCCAAGATGCTTGGCGGACAGGTTCTTGAATAGCTGTTGTAATCTCTGCAATGCCCTTAAGCTTGTACAATGTTAGAATTTTTGCTTGCTGGATATCAGATGGTGCTAATGCCTGATTATTGATGTTTCTAGGCCAGTGGTGAGTTGAGGGGGAGGGGGAGTCGGTGTTGAAGAGTGGAACAAGCTGAGTTGCTCTTGCAGAGACTCAGTTTAGTTTCAAAGGGCTGAATGATATCCTTCTTTGCTATAACTATATATATGATCCACTATATATGGCTTATATATGCTATATGGTTCATTGATGTCCTTTTAAGGAAGGAAATCTGCCATCCTCAACTGGTCTGGCCTACATGTGACTTCAGATTCACATCAAATGTAGTTGACAATCAATTGCTGTCTGAAATGACTGTTCCATTCAAGGGCAGCTGGGGGTAGGAAATAAATGCTGGCCACATCCCATGTCTCACAAGTGAATAAAAAATACTTATTCATTTTTATATGCCTGATACTTAAGATGGAAGTTAAACCATTGGGTTTTGTTTTTGAAACTTTGAACCTTTGCAGAGAATTGTATTTAACATTTTTAGTCAACTTTTTCTGTTTATCGTCCAAATTACTTTTATCTATCGTGATTACTGTTGAACTGCATGCTGGTCCTTAATAATTTACAAGCCACAAATGGGAAGGAAGCTGAATGAAGAGAAGAGTGAAATGAAAATTGAAGCACTCTGCTCGAAGGACCAGTGGGCGGCACGGTGGCACAGTGGTTAGCACTGCTGCCTCACAGCACCAGAGACCCGGGTTTAATTCCCACCTCAGGTAATTGTGTGGAGTTTGCACATTCTCCCCGTGTCTGCGTGGGTTTCCTCCGGGTGCTCTGGTTTCCTCCCACAGTCCAAAGATGTGCAGGTTAGGTGAATTGGCCATGCTAAATTGCCCGTAGTGTTAGGTAAGGGGTAAATGTAGGGGTATGGGTGGGTTGCTCTTCAGAGGGTCGATGTGGACATGTTGGGCCGAAGGGCCTGTTTCCACACTGTAAGTAATGTAATCTAATCATATCTGCTGATAGTCAGGGAGGAAAGTACTATTTTCAAATTAAATTATCCTACCCTCTTGCCCAGCTCACCTACCAAACTCTAGGAGGGAGGGAGGGAGACTTAATTATCTATTACCCAGAAGGTTTGGTAGTATCATTGCTGATTGAGGTGGCTAAAGGACACAGTTGCTTGACTGAGGAAGGTCGTGAGGGAACAATTGACTTGACCACACAGTCAACAATCTGCCTGTCGCAGATGTATCATTCCAGGACTATATTCATATGAGTGACAAAGACAACACCCTCTTTTTATATTTAGGATGTCGTCCATTGTGTTTTGTTGCACTACCATCATGTTAAAAGAGGTTGTTTCAAACAGATCTAGCAATTCAAAACTGGACATTCATGAGGCACTGTTGGCTATTAGCAGTTGGAATGTATTAAATTACAGTCCATAATTTCTTGATATGGCATATCCTCCATTACCATCAACATGGTTCAAAAAGAATGCTTGAGTGCATTAGGCGTGCTTTAAAATGAGGTTTTGAACCGAGGAAGTTACAACAGAGGATTACTTGCATGTCAGGCAGTAGAAGCAGCATGCAATTGACAGAATTAATGTTGGTACAGCAATGGACTAGGTCCAAGTTCTGCAGTCCTGCCACACCCAGGTCAATTAATCAATTAACAGAAAAAAGGTCTGGAGATATCTCCATCTAAAACAATATAGGATCCCAGCACATCAGTGGAAAAGAGAAGGCTGAAGTACTTGTAATCGTCTTCAACCAGAACTGCAAATGGATGATCCATCTCCGACTTCTCCTGAGGTCCCAGCATCACAAATGCTAGTTTTTAGCCAATTTGATTCACTTCATGTGCATAGGCTGACAGCACTATAAACTGCAAGTACTGAGGACGTGCTCCAAAATGAACTATTTTCCTTGCAAAGCTGTTCCATTACAGCAAAACACTGGCATCTATCCAGTGATGTGTAACATTATTCAGGTATGCTCTATCAACAATGGGAAGACAAATCCAACCCAGTCAATGGGCAGTTTATCAGTCTGCTTTCAGTTATCAGCAAAGTGTTAGATGGGGTCATTTAAGGCGCTTTCAACTGACACAGCTTAGCAGTAGTCTAGATTAGATTGGTGCTGGAAAAGCATAGCAGGTCAGGCAGCATCCGAGGAGTAGGAACATCGAAGTTTGGGGCAACAGCCTTTCATCAGGAATGAAGGCTGGGAGCCTCGGGGTGGAGAGATAAATGGGAGGGCTAGTAGCCTGCTCAGTGACACTCCATTTTGTTGTCCCGAGGTCCACACGAGCCATATTACAATCTTGGTACATAGACAGACAGAAGAGCTGTACTCTAAGGTGAGTTAAGAATGATTGCCATTGACATCAAGGGTTTAGATCAGAGTGGTACTGGAAAAGCACAGCAGGTCAGGCAGCATCCGAGGAGCAGGATACTGCCTGACCTGCTGTACTTTTCCAATACCACTCTGATCTAAACTCTGGTTACTGGCATCTGCAGCCCTCACTTTTGCCTAATTGACATCAAGGCCACAGCCGACTAAGTGTAACACCAAGGATCACTAGAAAAACTTGATCCAGTCAGAATCTGAGGAACATTCTCTGCTGTTTGGAGTATGCGTAGTATAAAGGAAGGTGGTTGTGGTTGTTCGAGGTCAGTCATTTCAGCCCAGGATATCTCTGCAAGAGTTCCTTAAGGTGGTAGTATTCTCGATCTAATCATCAGCTGCTTCAGTGAATGAGCATTCTTTAATAATAATGTCATATGTAAGGATGGTAACTGATAATCGCACAATGTTTGTTACCTTTGCAATTCCTCAGATATTGATGCTGCTGTGTCCAAATGCCATAAGACCGGGACAATATTAGTCTTCGGTTGATAAGTGCAAGTAATATGAATGCTACCTAAGTACCAGGAAGTTACATTTTCAAACAAGAGAAGTGTCACCATCTTTCCAAAATGTTCATTGGCATTAGTGTCACTGAATTTCAGTATGAATATTATTATTGACCAGAAACTTAATTAGACTAGCCATATAAATACTGTGGCTCCAAGAGCGGGCCAGAGACTGGAAACTCTTCATTGAGTACCTCACCTCCTGTCTCATCAAAGCTTGTCCACCATTTGTAGGCATCAATCGGGAGTGTGCTGCAATATAATCAACTTGCCTACATGAGTGCGGGTCTAATATCAGTCAAATTGCTCAACGCCATCCAGATCAATGCTGCCAGCTTAATTTACACCTAATCAACCAGCTTCAGCAATCATTTCCTTCAGCACTGATATACAGTAGCAGCAATATATACCATCTGCAAGATACACTGCAACAAGTCATGGTTGCTTTGACAGTACCTTCCAAATCTGTGACCTCTACCACCCAAAAGGACAAGGGTGTTAGGTGCATAGCAAGACCACCATCTGCAAGCTCACCTCCAATCCACCTTGGAACTACATCACTGTTACTTTGCTGTTCCTGGGTCAAAATTCAGGAACTACTTTCTGGGTGTGCTGCAACAGTTCAGAGGCAGCTCACCTCAACCTTCTTGAGGCCAGTTCACAAATGGGAATAAATATTAGTCTGGCCAGCAAAACTCACATCCTATGAATAGTTTAAAAAAAATTGGAGTAGGAGTCCTTAAATAGTGATGTCTGTGAGGAGGGCTGAGATGTAGTGATTTACATTCAAAGACGAGCGGAGGACAGATGCTTCACTGTGCCTCTGGCCCATACTACTTGGTGAAAATGGTTGTTACTTACTTGATTTCCTTTCCTATTGGTTGCAGGGTCTGTCACATCTTGTAGCTAGTAGCCTGAAAAGCGCGATTTCAAAATAAAATAATTAGGAAAAAATATGCTTGTATTTAAAAACGTAGTACTGTGTTCCTTTGTTAAATGTTTGGATTGTGAAACTTTCAACCGTTTTAATGTTCTGTTTTCAGAAAATGCTGTAAGTGGTCAATTGCTTGCTCAATTGGATGATGCCCTTTTAGGTAAGAAAATACTTGAATTAATATCAAATGTTGTTTGGTGTTACATGATTGCAGACTCTGCAAGGGAATGTGCGAAGTACACAAAACTGAAAAACATTAGTCATGTTGTTTCTCTTCACAGTCTTTCCTACTGTTAAACTGGCGTAGATTCATGTTGGAGTAGATATGAATTCTATGGATTACCACATCCAGTTGAGGAAACTGGTATCGGTTCCCCTCTTTACAATCATTTGGCTGCAAAAATTTAATTATTTTCCCCATGCAGTAATACGTTTCTGCAAATAAAATGTAGCTAACTAACTTACCAGAAATATTAAGGAGCCAATTTGCAAGGTTTTCTTGAGTGAAAGAGTAGTTTTATAAATTTTGATCTCCCAAGAAAAATGAAAACAAAGATATTGAGTGTGCATTTGCACAAACAAAAGTGTGACATTAAAAAAGGGGTAGTGTCCAATACAAAAGAAAAGATAAAAAGATATGCAGCTTAAAGTCCTTTGGGTATACTGCAGTGTAAGAGGTAACCTGAGACCAGGTTAGTTAGCTGTATCCTAGAACAGCAGAGTCTGAGAATGTTGCAGATATCTTTGAATCGTCAATGTTCAGATGTTTCTCTAATTTGTTGTCAGTGGTTGCTTTGTGCTTTCGAAGAAAAATCAAAGAGAGAGCTTCTTCCAGTTCTGCTGTTACAAATGCATCTCCAGTGCTCTGCCAGAACAGTTCCTTGAAGTACAGATCACTTGTGTATTCCAGTGTTTACGGTTACTATTCCAAGCTGGAAAATTGAAGGCATGTCTTTCCTGTCCGATATGTGAGACCTGTTATATCGGTGTTAGTTTAAAATAAGTTCTTCACACCTGCTTAGTTTCAGGCTGTGTTGTTAAAAAAGATTAATTTTGCTGCAGGCAATTTTAGTTATATCATTTCAGTTTCATGGGGTTTTGCTTGTGTCACAAAGCTAGTCCTTTTTTCTAAAAGCTAATCCTTCGTTCAAGGATACTCTGTCCTTGATTTTTTTCAGAGGGGTAATAAACCAGGCCGGGCTCCGATTAGTCTGGTTTAGTACAGAGATTAAAGGGTATTGAGAGACCTTTTTGTAATGAGATGAGACTTCAGGCTAAAGTGGTCATGTTTTAGAAATAGAGAATGTGAGGCTGCAGATGCTGGAGATCAGAGTTGAGAGTGTGGTGCTGGAAAAGTACAGCAGGTTGGGCAGGTTCCAAGAAGCAGGAGAATCGACGTTTGGGCATAAGCCCTTAATCAGGAATGGGAAGCCCTTCCTGATAAAGGGCTTATGCCCGAAATGTCGATTCTCCTGCTCTTCGAATGCTGCATGACCTGCTGTACTTTTCCAGCACTGCACCCTCGACCATGTTTTAGAAGTGACCTATATAAAGGGGAGTGGTCAGCTCTCTAGCTAGCTGAGCAGTTTAGTTCAGTCCAGAACTGGTTGGCAGTGTGGAAACTGTCTCTCCTCCTGCTCTTCTAACTTCAATCTGTAAGCATGTGACCCTTTTTTGTACTGTGTTTTAAAGGGGATTTGCTTGTTGGACTGTTGCATATATTCGGAACAGCATACTTAAGTCTAGTTTTGATAGACTGAGTTCTGTAGGGGTTCTTTATTCTGTTCTTTGTGTTTCATTGTGTAATTTTTTTTGAATAAATTTTTTGTCTGTTTTAAACTTGGTAGTCAACCTAGCTAACTTAATCCAGATAATTTTTACTGTACATTTACCGAAACAAATTGCAAAGTTATGGTCTGGGTTGCCTGCTTAAGAATGTTTTGAGTGGTCTTGCTTAGTCCATAACAGATTGGGGGCTCTTTGCGTGATTTTAAACAGCGAGTGGTAGGTGTTAGTGTCTTTATTTCTGGTGTTGGTTTGGTTGGGTAGACAAAGCTTGGGATAATGGCTCTTTCAGGCAAAAGTTTTCTGGATGTGGATGCGGTGACTTTGGAAGTTTTGCAAAAAGTGAATAAGACCAAGCTGCAGGAATTAGCAGAGAAGCTGGAATTGGAACTGCCTGCTTCTGTGATGAAATGAGAGATAATTACAGCAGTAGCTCACCATTTCAATTGCTGGAGAAACCATCATAATCTATAGACATGGCAAGAATTTAATTGTTTATGAAGTAGCTTGAGTTAGAGACAAGAGATAAGGAAAGGGCAGTGGAGTTGAACAGTTTGAGTTACAATTTAAAGCGGAAGAGAGAGAAACAGAGACCTAGGAAAGAAAAAGAAAGAGCTTTTGAACTTCAAAAACTGACACTTAAAAAGGGAAGTCAGCTTAAAAGGCAGGAGATAAAGGCTGCAGGTAACCTTAGCGAGGAAATAGTGCAAACTCACGTGGAAGAGCAGCGAGTTAAAACAGCAAGGTTAGCAGCTGAAGTGGCTGATGATTCTGAGCTGGTCTATAAAACACTGTTTGGCTTCTAGAATCAATTTCAGTCCATGAGGGATAGAAACTGGGGCAAAGAGAAATTCTCAAGTGGAAAGGGAAAGCTAAATTTCACTGACGATCATAAGGAGAATTTACCACAGGGTGAAAAGGAAACCCTTGAGGGAAACTAAGAAGTTAAAAAGCTCCGGTATTTTCATTGTAATAAAATGGGCCACACAAAATCACAGTGTTGGTGGGCTAGGAGAAAGCCAGATGTAGGAAAACCGCACAATGCCTGGGAGTTTTGTTGGACTAGTAACAAAAAGCACAAGGGAGGTTAGACCACTGCCTCAGAGTGTACAAGATGATCAGAGGTTGGTTAAGGAGCAAATGCCAGATCTGCTTAAAAAATATACATGCAAGAGTAAAGTTTATTCACATAGGCCAGGAGTAGCAGATAAAGAGGTTAGAATATTAAGGGACACAGGATCCTCTCAGCCTGTGATGCTGAAGGATGAGGAGATATGTACTCCTGAGGGACTATTGCGAAAAAGGTACTGGTAACAGGAATTCATGGTGAGACAAAAGTGCTCAGTTATATAAAGTGAGGCTAGAGTGTCCAGAGAAGAGTGGAGAATTTGTGGTAGGAGTACCGGACAAACTCTCAGCTCCTGGAATACAATTTGTCCTTGCAAATGATATAGCTGATTCACTGGTAGGTGTGCTGCCTACCCTAGTTGAAAAGCCAGTGGAGACTCGAGCAACTCAATAAATGCTGGGAGTTTATGCAGGGATCTTCACTGATTGTGTGGTCACAAGATCACAGAGGTACAAGCTGAAGCAGGAGAGATCAAAAGGCATAGATAAGGAAGCTGAAATAGCTTTATCAGAGACTTTTTTTATCGGATGAGTGGGACAGAGCAGGAGCAAATAGGTAAACGTGCAAGTATCTTTAGCTCTGCCAGGCTTATTGAGTTACAGCAGAAAGATGAGAACTTAAAACAGTTATTTCAAAAGGCACAATCAGAGAAGGAGAGTGAATGCATCCCTGTGTGTTGTTACTTAACAAATGATGTCTTAATGAGAAAATGGAGACCATCAGACATTCAAGCAGATGAGAAATGGGCAGAAGTTCATCAACTTGTTTTGCCAGTAGGGTATAGAAAGGAGGTGCTGCGAGTGGAGCATGAGCTACCACTTGGAGGACATTTAGGGGTGAAGAAAACACAGGCTAAAATATAAAGACATTTTTACTGGCCTGGACTACACAAAAGATATAGTTGAATTTTGCCAGATGTATCACACATTTCAGCTAATCGGAAAACCACAAGCAGTAATAAAACCTGCACCTTTAATACCTATTACAGCATTTGAGAAACCTTTCACAAGAGTCTTGATTAATTGCATTGGTCCCCTACCTCAAAAAAAGGCGGCAATGAGTATTTATTAACAATAATGGATGTATCGACTAGATTTCCAGGGGCAATCCCATTACACAATATCACAGCTAAAAAGTTTAAAGAAGAATTACTGAAAGTTTTTTTTTTACTAGAAATAGAGATCCAGCCAGATTAAGGATCAAACTTCGTATCTAAACTATTCAAGGAGATTATGGATAACTTGGGAAAAAAGCAATTCAAATCTACTGCACACCATCCAGAATCACAGGAAGCATGAGAGAGAAGGCATAAAACACTAAAGAGGACTTATGATCAGGATTATCCAGGTGATTGGGATAAGGGAATTCCATCTGTACTTTTTGCGATCAGATGCATCAAATAAATCAACCAATTTCAGTTGATTTGAATTAATTTTTGGGCATTAAGTAAGAGGACCAAATCAAGAGGAAATTGAGTGAGCTGAACCACTCGATAGGGATTCAAAACAGGAAGAAATCTGAGTGTTCCATGTGAATATGCTCAAAAGGTATTTTGATAGGGAAGGAAAGCAAAAGGAGAAGGTGTTAATGATTACAGCACAGAGGGAAGAACAAGTTCAGAGGATTCTGAATTGGACATTCCTCAAATCAAATTGGACAATGAGGAAGTTGTCAAAAATTGGGATAAATTATTGAGTTACCTTTCACGAGAAAATCAAAATGACCTGAAAGAGTTATTTCTATAACATGGGGAGATCTGCGGAAATAAACTGGGAAGTACCAACCTAATTGTGCATGATGTATACAGGAAATCCTGTTCCGATTAAGCAACATCCTTATAGGCCTAACCCTCTAAGGTTGGCACAGGTTCAGAAGGAGATAGAACGCATGCTCCAAGATGGCATAATCAAAGTGAGTTACAGTGACTGGAGCTCACCCATAGTTATGGTTCCAAAGCCAGATGATACCCAATTATTATGTGTAGACTATTGCACAGTCAGTGCCGTTAAAAAGACTGATGCATATCCAATTCCGTATGTTGAAAAGGTGGGACAAGCAACTTACATTTCTAAGGTGGTCGTGCTCAGAGGCTACTGGCAGGTATCTCTGTCAGAGAGAGCAAAGGCAATTTCGGCTTTCGTAACACCAAATGGATTATATCAGTCAAAATCATGACATTTGGTATGAAAAACGCTCCAGCCACATTTCAGAGACTAACTAATAAGGTCATTGTCGGATTACCCAACAGTGTCGTTTACATTGATTACCTGGTGATTTTTAGTCACTCATGGAAGGAACATTTACAGCATCTATTAGACATGTTCGATTGACTTCGGAAGGCAGGCTTGGTGGTGAACCTAGCTAAAAGTGAATTTGCCAAAGCCAAAGTCACCTTCCTGGGCCATGTTGTTGGACACGGACAAATGGCCCTATGAGATGCAAAAGCAAAAGTAATTGGGAAATTTCCCACACCATCAACAAAAAGAGCAGTACTACGGTTCCTGGGATTGAGTAGATTTTATTGGAAATTTGTGCCGAATTTTAGCAGTATGGCTGCTCCATTAACTGAATTGTTAAAAAAGGGCAAGAGGTTTCAGTGGACAGCAGACTGTCAAAAAGTATTTGACAGCCTAAAAACTGTGTTAACCACTGCCCCAGTGTTAGTCACACCTGTTTACACGAAGCCTTTCAAGGTGGCTATCAAGGCCAGTGATGTGGGGGTCAGTGCGGTCCTCCTGTATGATGAGGGAATAGCAAGACCCATCGGGTATTTTTCCAGGAAGTTGAATGTTCATCAACAAAATATTCAACGGTAGAAAAAGAGACTTTGAGCTTGGTGTTGACATTACAACATTTCAGTGTTTATATTATCAGCAACACATCTGAGACAATCGTATACACTAATCATAATCCATTGACATTTGTGGAAAAGTTCAAGGACAAAAATGCCAGACAGTTTAGATTGAGCTTGTTATTGCAGCCGTTCAATTTGACAATTGTGCATGTGAAAGGTTACGAAAATATTTTTGCCGATGCATTATCGAGGCTTGAAGGAGGTTTTCAGTGGTGGGTATGCCATGGCATGTGGTTGTGCATGTTTGCATGTGTATAATTAGTATCGTGTATTCGTGTGCTTTAGACGACTAACCAGCTTGTATTTGAAGGGTTTTAAAAATGAAGCCATCTTTTGATATTGATGGTTCATTTTTTATAAGGCGGGAGGTGTCACAAAGCTGTTTTTTTTTCCCTAAAAGCTGTTCCTTTTCTCAAGGATACAGTGTCCTTGGATTTTTTTTTTAAAGAGGGATCGTAAACAGACTGACCTCCGAGATGGCTAGTTTGGTACAGAGATGATAAAGGATTTTGAGATGCCGGTTGATAATATTGTAAGCAGATGAGTCTTCAGGCCAAAGTGGTCATGTTTTAGAAGTGAGCTTTATAATGAAAGGGGAGTGACCTGTTCTTGAAACTGAAGTTAAGTTAGAGTCAGTTCAGCAGTGGACTTTGTGAAGAAAGGCTGCTAAACTGTCTCTTCTTCTGCCCTTCTAACTTCAAACTATAAGCCTTTGTTTCATTTTTACTGTGTTTCAGGGGATTTGCTTATTGGGACTGTTATGTATATTCGGAACAGCATAATTAAGTCTAGCTTGATTAGACTGAGTTCTGTAGAGGTTCTTTATTCTGTTCTTTGTGTTTCATTGGGTAATAAATATTGTGAATAAATTTTTGTCTGTTTTAAAACCTGGTAGTCAATCTAGCTAACTTACTCCAGGTAATTGTCACTGTACACTTACCGAAACAAGTTACAAAGTTATGGTCTGGGCTGCCCGCTTAAGAATGTTTTGAGTGATCTGGCCTAGTCCATAACAAAGGGATAGAGAGAGGTTGTGTGAATGGATAAAAAAACTTGGCAAATGGAGTTTAATGTAGGAAAATGGAAAGGTATGCACTTTGATAGAAAGAATCAAAAGGCAAATTATTATTAAATGAAGAGACTGAAAAAAATGTAATGGTTTTGTGCAGGTAACACAAAAAATTAGTGTGCAGATTTAGCAGATAACTTAGAAGCTAAATGGAATTTAGGCTTTTATTGCTACTTTGAAAATAGCGAAAGCTTGTTACAAGTATATAGGATGTTGATGAGCCTACACATGGAGTGCTGTGTACAGTTTTGGTCCACGTATGTTATGTGGAGAGTGTGTTGCTGGAAAAGCACAGCAGGTCAGGCAGCATCAGAGGAGCAGGAGAATCGACGTTTTGGGCATAAGGCCTTCATCAGGAAGGTTCCACATATGTAAGCAAGGATGTACTGACATTGGAGGCAATTCAAAAGAGATTCACTGGGCTATTTCCTGAGGGGAGAATTGACCTAAAGGGGCTTGGCAAGGTAGATATTAAAACGATGCTTTCACTAGTGGCAGCATCTTGAAATCTGGGACATTGTTACAGAATAAGGGAACGTTCATTCAGAGTTGAGATGCATAGGAGAATAGTGAATGTCTGGAAGTCTCTATTGCAGAGAAGTGTGGTGGCTAGATTACTGAAAATATTTAAAAAGGGGATAGATGTTTGGAAATATTAAGCTTGAGGGCTCTGAGAAGCTGGCATGAAGGAGCTATTGAGGCCTGGGGCAATTAGCCTTGATCCTACCAAATGGAAGAGTAAGCCTGAGGGGACAAATATCCTGCTCCTTATCCCATTTCTTGTGCTTTTAAATGTGACTGGAGTCTTACATGAACAGAGCTCTCAACCATAATTCTCTCTATGCTGCACTTGTGTGATAGCTGCAATGTTCAATGCATGGAATCGACATTGATCATGGCATTGACTTCCAATTCCAGAAGTTGCTGCCATGCATGGGCCTGAATTACTGGTGCAGCTGATTAAAAAGAATTAGAAGGAATGCTATCCGTATAATCGCCTAGCAAGTCATTGGAGAAAATCCACGAACACCTCACAGCAACTAGGAATGTGTGATAAATGTTTGTCTGGCTAGTGTTTTGTGTTACAGTATTGAGTATATCACGACAAGACAAAATAACAAAGATGGGCGCTATCTGAAAGACAGGGTTCATACTCATTGAACAGAGGTGCTTTCGTGGCCTAGACACATCCACAGGATTAAAGACTGCTTACCAAAAACTTTCTGTACATGTAGGTAGATGAAGCCACACAGCTAACAGGATGCCCAATTATTCCCATTAAGGATGCATGCATGTGTGACATTAAGGCCTGAAGTATTGATCATTACATCTGGCAGTCACTAACCGACGATGGCAGAAACTAGCAACACCTTCTGTTGGTAGGTGTGCACCAATGTCAAAAACAAGCAACAATGGCACTTACAGGTTTCATAGGCAGAATCTGCCTCTCAAGGATTGGCCTCTTTCAGTCATCAGCAGAAGTGTGTCATGTGAAGACATCTCATCTGAAATGGTTAGTTAGCTGTGTGTTAATCATCTTTTATGGATGGATTCTGGAACCTAGCAATGTTACATCCAAAAACAGAATTAAAAAACATAAGGCTATGGTTGTAACTATGGGAATTAGAATATCTGGAGAATTGCTGACTAACTTTTATGGATGAACGCCACCATCTTCAAATTTCCCTCCAAGCCCCTCACCATCTTGACTTGGAAATATATTGCCGTTCCTTCACTGCTGTTGGGTCAACATCCTAGAATTCCTTCCCTGATGGCATTGTGAGTCAACTCACAGGTGGACTGCAGTGTTTTAAGAAGGCAGCTCACCTCCACATTCTCAAGGGCAACTAGGGATGGGCAAAAACACTGGCCATCCAGTAATGCCCAAAAATGAATAAATAAAAATTTAAAAAGTTTTGTTGGCAGGTCATCTATTTTCATACACTAATTCAATGAATTGCTCGTCAGGAAGTCAGTGAATTCAGTTGATGTTAAATTGCTCAAAGTTTGCTCAGGATTTATTTTCTGGATGGAAATTACCTGCTTAATTGTTCAGCTTTCATTTATAGGCCAGCAACTGATACATTATTTCACAGTGCATTTTCCCAGCCAGGAAGGCTTGGGGTCACTGGCCTTAAGTAATTTCTTAAAAATAAAATGAAAGAATCATGGATGCTGGAAATCAGAAACAAAAACAGAAATTGCTGTAAAGTCTAAGCAGGTCTGGCATCATCTGTGGAGAGAAATCAGAGCTCATGTTGAGGGTCCAGTGACCCTTCTGCAGAAAACCTTTAGGTCACTGGACCCACAATATTAACTCTGCTTTCTCTCCACAACTGCTGCCAGACCTGCTGAGACTTTCCAGAATTTTTTTTATGTTTAAGTAATTTCTTGTTTGTATGGAGCAAGTTGTGAATATGTAGTTATTTCTTATTGCTATTGATGCCAGCAATAGAAGCCAAGATACACAAAAACCATTTTCAGTCTGAAGATGTTGTGTATAATATAAATTGTCATCACTAGGAGCTAATCATATGAATTCTCAGGCTTTTTATTTTACTTGACCTTTTCAAAGACATGCATTGCAGGGTGTTATGGAAATAAAAAAAATCCTTTACAATGTGGGCAGATAAATAAAATCATCTGTCTCTGAACAGTTGAAAGTCAAAGGAATCGTGAAGGAAGCTGCCTAAGCTGGAAGACTGGTTATTACATTATGGTCTGCCTTTCTAACTAATCAGAATGCATCTGCTTCTGTCCAAAATGAGGGTGAATCCAGAATTGATGCGACTCGGTATAAATACCTCCTGGGTATTTATCCATGGGACATGAAAGTCACCCTTACTGTATGTTGGGAAAAAAAATTGTAATGATTTCCCTAGGAATAATTCTTGGGTTATCCTAATGCTTTTGTCCATATAATAAGTATTGCAGAGTGCAACCTGCTGCTCTTGGACATCGAGAGATGAGATGGGTCAAGTTTGTACCTCCAAATAGAGCACTTTTTAAAAAAAAACTAGCCAAACAGATCAGTTCATTTTTTTAAAAAGTACAAATTGTTATATCCTCAACACAATTTCTTTCTCTCACTAATCACTTTTTATTTTGAAGATGTTTGTACTCTTTTGGGTTGTGTTTACTTGGTCACCGGTGTCAGATGTTGACGATGAAAAAATCGGGCCATGGATTGATCTGATTAACTCTGGTCTTTGTTCTTTCAGATTCCTAATCAGCTAAGTAAACCCTTTGATAGCTTCTCACCAAGCCATTCTCTTTGTTCCGCCCAGATAATTGAATGTGGAATGAGGTAGAATTATAAAAGTCGAGTTCCAAATGTAATTTTAGAGTGAAATAAACACAGAGAAGATGAGACTGAAATATAAGGTCAAATTCAAAGTAAAAACTGGAAAAGAAGCATTGTAGCAAGACTGGTTTTCCAAGAGTTTTATTTAAAATGTATTTTCATTTTTTTAGATTCAGATTAATAGCTCAGCAAAAAAAAACATTCCTGACATTAGAGCAGTGTTATTATTATAATAGTATTTGATTCAGTGAGTTAAAAAGTTATATTGATAGCACCTGCCCAAGGAGATGAGCATTGCCAGAACTCTGAATAATTTGAAGAATACTATTCTCTCCGGTTTAATACTGATACAGCCTATATTGCTCGAAATGTCTGTTTCTCCATGTACATATTGCAGTGTTGGCTTGGTTCCAGATGGCATAACTTAACTGCTGCTTGACGACATGATTTACCAAAAACAATGAGTATTACAGCTGTGTCTGAAGCACTGCTCAGTGTCATACACCAGGGAAAAAAAGAATAACAATGAACAGAAATGTATTTTACAAAAAGGAAATTTACTACATTCAAACATTTTAAAACTTGTTTTCTTACTGTATATAGAATGACATTGTGCATGCTTCTTCAACAGATTCCCTTTGTCAACAGCAAAACATCCAGGGACCTTATTTAGTATGGAGAAAGATGCAAATGTCTCACCTAGGTATCTAGTGTAACTCAATTGATACATACTCACTGCTGAGTCAAATACTGGTGGATTTTAGAGATGCACTCCAGAACTTGGGCACAAAATCTAAGCTGATTTCAGGGCAGTACAGAGAGGGGGATCACAAGGTGTATTATCTGTCGTCTGAATTCCAGAAATTCCCAGAATCATTCATGCACCATACCTCACTAAACTATTTCCGTTTTAAGGTAAGTTCTAGCCGACTGTGCGCTTATTTCAGAGAGTTGTTTAAACTGAGGGTCATAACACCTCAGGCAAACGTTGAGATTGAGAAGAATAGACATTCATGGCAACTTCAGACACTTATGGGAATTTAACCCACGCTGCTGGCATCACTTTGTATTGCAAGCATGCTGTCCAGCCAACTAAGCTAACCAACCCCCAACCAGTACAGCTGCAATGTAATATCCAAAAAGAGAAAATTTCCCAGGTATGTCCTGTCCATAGAAAGTAGGACAAATTCAATTTGGCTAACTACTACCCAATTGATCTACTTTTACTTAAAGGCAATGTGGTTGAAGGCATTGTTTACATTGTGCTGCTTAGCAAAAACCAGCTCAACTCTCATTCTGATATTGTCTAAATATACAAAAACATTGAGCTTGAGCGGCAAGACTAACTAACCTTGAAATCAAGGCAGTGTTTTGTGGAATGTGGTATCAAGCACACACAGCAAAATTGAAGTCCATAGGAATTGATTGGTGGGGAATGGATGAAGAAGGAAACACTCCACTGGTTGGTGTCATACTAAGCAAATGAAAATAATTGTGCCTGTTAGGGACCAATCATTAGATTACTTACAGTGTGGAAACAGGCCCTTAAGCCCAACAAGTCCACACCGACCTGCCGAAGCGCAACCCACCCAGACCCATTCCCTTACATTTACCCTTCACCTAACACTACAGGCAATTTAGCATGGCCAATTCACCTAACCTGCACATTTTTGAATTGTGGGAGGAAACCCACGCAGACTCTCCACACAGAGAGTCGCCTGAGGCGGGAATTGAACCTGGGTCTCTAGCGCTGCGAGGCAGCAGTGCTAACCAACGTACCACCCAAATCATCTCAGCTACAGGACATTGCAGGACCTTTCGTGGTTATGTCCTGGACTTAACCATCTCTGGCTGTTTCATTAATGACATTCTTTCCATGTTAAAGCAAGAAGTGAGGCTGTTCTCTGATTGCATAATATTCAATACCATTCTTGAATCCTCAGTTACTGAAGCAGTCTGTGTCCACATTCACCAATACCCTGACAATATTAAGGTATGGATGGCTAAGTGTCAAATAATATTCAGCTGCCGACATGAGTACTCCAGCTCCAGTAATACTTAAAGCCTAACACCATAGAAGAAGCCCATTTGATTGCTGTTTTTTAAAAGTGGTAGATGAGATGACACTCTCCACAAGTGGTACACTTTTCAAGACTCCTTCAATAGAATTTTACAAACTGCGGCCTTTTAGAAGAGGGAAGTTTGCTGCCACATGGGAAAACCAGAGCCTGCAAGTTCCCCTCCAAGCCATCCAACATTCTGACTTGTGAATAGATTGTGTTCCTTCACTATTGCCAGATCAAAATCATAGAATTCCCTTCCCAAGAGCACCGAGGTTGTATCTGCAGTGGATCAAGAAGACAGCTCACCATCACCATCATCTTAGGGCAATAGTGACATTCTAATGTTGGTTTTGCTACTGATGCCCAAATCCCATGTATGAATAAATGGAACATACTTGCCCTCATTCTCCAAACGTGGAAGCAGGAGGTACTTGTTGGAGTATATTAATATGTACATATGCTGATTAAGAATTTGAGGATCAGTGTTAGAATGCATTTCTCATTTACATTAACCACTTGGATTCAGACAGTGATCCATCTAAGAAAGAGGACTTTTTAAATTCGGCGCAACCTGGAAAAGATAGAACGACTTAGACAAAATATGTAAGGAAGAACAGAAACAAATTTTGATTGAGTTTTTTGAAGAAGTAACAAAGAAGATTGATGAGGGCAGAGCAGTATATGGACTTCAGTAAGGCGTTCGACAAGGTTCCCCATGGGAGACTGATTAGCAAGGTTAGATCTCATGGAATAAAGGGAGATGTAGCCATTTTGATACAGAACTGGCTCAAAGGTAGAAGACAGACGGTGGTGGTGGAGGGTTGTTTTTCAAACTGGAGGCCTGTGACCAGTGGAGTGCCACAACGAACGGTGCTGGGTCCTCTACTTTTTATAATTTACATAAATGATTTGAATGCGAGTTTAAGAGGTACAATTAGTAAGTTTGCAGATGACACCAAAATTGGAGGTGTAATGGACAGCGAAGAAGGTTACCTCAGATACAACAGGATCTGGACCAGATGGGCCAATGGGCTGAGAAGTGGCAGATGGAGTTTAATTCAGATAAATGTGAGGTGCTGCATTTTGGAAAAGCAAATCTTAGCAGGACTTATACACTTAATGGTAAGGTCCTAGGGAGTGTTGCTGAACAAA
>NC_057724.1:55549465-55573239 GCF_004010195.1 Chiloscyllium plagiosum
AGAAAGGTGGCAAATGGTGTTCAATGTAGGTAGGTGTGAGGTGATTCACTTTGGTAAGAGTAACAAAAAGATGGGGTACTGGGCTAATGGTCGGATACTTGGTAGTGTGGATGAGCAGAGGGATCTTGGTGTCCATGTACACAGATCTCTGAAAGTTGCCACCCAGGTAAATAGTGCGGTGAGGAAGGCATATGGCGTATTGGCTTTTATTGGTAGAGGAATTGAGTTCCGGAGTCCTGAGGTCATGATGCAGTTGTATAAGACTCTGGTGCGGCCGCATCTGGAATATTGTGTGCAGTTTTGGTCGCCATATTATAGGAAGGATGTGGAGGCACTGGAATGGGTGCAGAGGAGGTTTACCAGGATGTTGCCTGGTATGGAAGGAAGATCGTATGAGGAAAGACTGAGACACTTGGGGCTGTTTTCATTAGAGAAAAGAAGGTTTAGGGGTGACTTGATTGAGGTGTACAAGATGATTAGGGGGTTAGATAGGGTCGACAGTATGAACCTTTTCCCGCGTATTGAGTCGGGTATTACAAGGGGGCATAGCTTTAAATTAAGGTGGGGTAGATATAGGACTGATGTTAGGGGTAGGTTCTTCACTCAGCGAGTCGTTAGTTCATGGAATGCCCTGCCAGTAACAGTGGTGGACTCTCCCTCTTTATGGGCATTTAAGAGGGCATTGGATAGGTATATGGAGGATAGTGGGTTAGTGTAGTTTAGGTGGGCTTGGATCGGCGCAACATCGAGGGCCCAAGGGCCTGTACTGCGCTGTATTCTTCTATGTTCTATGTTCTATGACTCTAAATAAATTTAGTTATGCCAGAGCATCAAGTAGTCCGTGAATGGTGTGAAAATAGAAGTTGAAAGAGAGCTCGAGGTGACCTTTGCGTCTATTGTTCAATCGATGAGCAGTCACATCAACATAACAAACAATATTAACTCTAGAGACAGGACGGGTAGAACAAACGCAGATTGAGTCAAATTAAAGTTGAAAACCTTGACCTTAAACAGTACCGCACAATCTGGTCACAAAGTCCATTTCGTGTCTTCTGATTTGAAATTGCACTTCACAGTCAGGACAAGGAGACGTAAGTTCGAACTGGTGAAGGGAGTAATGGCAGGAAGATCTCCACACAAGCGATCCCTGGAATGGCCCTTCGCTTTGAGCTGTGGAGGCAAAGCCCACTGAGACATGCAGGGAACAGTTAGAATGGAGGAATCTATAGTGTATGGCGGAGTGAACATCCCGCCTGTACAGGTCCTGTGATTTTGGTGGTTGTCAGTAATTTACCTAGAAGTGCATAGAGCTCCGTGATATTTTCACGTAGTGAACAGTTCAAAATATTGGAGACTAAATTTGTGATCTAATTTCACAATGCTAACTTTTAACCATTTTCACCGAACCGTATATTCACTTCTATATGTTTGCAACCAAGTTTAGCTCAGATTGCTCGCATATTTAACCGCTGTTGGACAGCTCTGGATGGAAACAGGGGTTGGGGCGAAGTGGGGCAGGCAGTTTAATTTTTTTGGCTGGAGAGGGTTCTTTTAAGGCGCTTGTTAGTTCATTGCCGTTTACCACTTTGGAGTCTGAAAATGTGGAAAGGTTAATCCAGCATTTTATTTAAGTAGGTCGTTTAAAATTGACAGGCAAAATCTTAACTTTTTTTTACTAACTGCATACTGCTGATTTGGAAATGATGCCCAAGCGGGCTATCAAAGGGACAATGTATCATTATGGGAAGCGGCTACACTGAGAGCTTTGTTGATGCCTTGACAGATTGACTTTCTAATAGCGAATCTGATAAACCTTGTGACTGTAGATTGCCAATGGGATGTATGTGGGCGGGATTTCCGTTCCTATATCCCGCCTTCACCATTCCTTGCAGAAGTATTGCAAATCCGCCTCCTTCCAAACTAAAATCTTGTTCAAAACTAACTTTCTTTGTGCGTCCCAGTAGCTTTGGAGTTTTTGCGAGCTTTATTGGTGGTTGCTGTGGTTTCCATGGGAGGTTCATTTCCTGCATTCCTATCATACTCCCGGAATGAGCAAGAGCAGATTAATAATTATTACCAGCTTGGCTCCTAAAGGAAGAGGAAGGAACTAGATGGGAGGGGGAGGGAGAACGAGTACGAGAAGAACAAGAAAGAAGTATGATTTGCCTTGTGAGAATTCTTGAAGAGTTTCATGTCTGGCTTCATTTATAGAGCGGACATATACGCCAATTTGAATTTCTACACGGGGCCAGGAAATAAGGTACTGGATTCTTGTATTTGCAGTTGTTACGTGTAACATTCCGTCTTGTTCAAGAAGAACAAAAAGTGGTGGAAAGGGGGCGGCGGGGAATTACATTGTGGCCAAACTCAGAAGAAACAGCCGGCACCGTGCCTGGCAGGATATGTCCCTACGTGGCGATGTGGGAGGAATGATCGCAAAATCCCAGCCCGATCATTTGCAACGTTGAGAAAGCTCCGAAGTCGGTAAGTTCTTGACCGACACAAGCTTTCCTGTCACCGGCACAGGAATGTGAATGGTTGATGGTATCGTTAGATCACGCGCCTGAACCAGAAGCTGTGTATCCGTCTAATGTATTCCTCAGTTTCCGTACATCCTTCTGATAACTTTTCATTAATATCGACCTTTTCCAAATTATTTTATTCAGTTGTTTCATTTTGCTGCAGCATTTCTATCTAATTATTTTCCAAACTTGCAGTATTAGCCCGGCTGCTTGTGATTGCGCTGGAAATACACAAGGAACCCATATATTTGAGTTTTATTCGTCTTAGAATAACACTTTTTTCACAGCAGCCAACTATTTGAATTATGATGTACATAATAAGTATGGAGCAATGGCAATCTATTTTCTAGTACTTTACCAAGCTTACGTGAAGGATTGGGAGAGAGGAAAGGAACAACCCTTCCAGAATATTTTCTGTATCAATGAATGCAGTTTGCTTTTTAAGGGGGGGAAAAAAAAGTTTTGCAAAACTTCTTATACCAAAACCTAATTTGGTAGCACTGTCGATATGATGAGGGTAATTCACTTATTTGAGTGTTCTTTGCTCTGACTTAATTAAAGACAATTCTGAAGGTTGTAGTTTATTCCATACAGGAACTAAGCAGTGAGGCAGGCGATACTATTTGACAATGGAGTTGTCCTCACTAACGAGTGATTGGAAGTGCATGTTGTACTACGTACAACTTAAAATTCCTTTCCAACCATACAAGAATTGAATTTTCTTTGAACTTTGGCAAAAGAAAAGTAAATGAGAAGGAGACAGGTAATAATTTTTCACGAATAGTATTTTAAAAGTGGTAAATGAACATCCAGCCCAGGATGTGTAGAGTGCCACTCCAGTTTTCAAATGCCTTTTGTTAAATGGGAAGTTTTACTTCACTGTCCTTGACAAAGCTGAAAAAAAATGTCCACGCTAGTATTCAACTGATTTTTTTTCACATGTATTGAACTTTTTGTTCAATTTGATTTGAATAGAATTTGGATTAATGCAGAAAAAAATCAGGGAAAGATAGGAGCTTTGGGTGAAAATATTTGTAGAGCTCTTGCCTGAGTTTCCATTATTGCTTGGCTTCGTTGACATTGACACCTGTCCTGAAATTTGGATGCCTACAGTTAAATTACTGTTAAAACGAAGTTCAGATTCTGATTAAACTGCGAGAGCAAAGTTTAAGCAAGTTTTAAGTACTCGGTAAAACCTGACGTTAGTGTACATTTTTTAATGCATTTTTAATTGGTATTTTGAGTGTATTTCTCTACTGCTTCATCAGCCCCTGGCCTTCAATGTTCTAGCATTGCCTTTTTCAGTGCTGAAAAATTGTTTCCAGGAAGTGGACATATTACAATGCAATAATGTAATAGGTAGGGGGAACATAACAAAACCCTAACAAAATTGTGATATGTTCTAATTTCCATGATCTTTCAGTTTACAATGGTATCTGATTAGAAAAAAAAAGTTTAACAAAATAAATTAGAGAGGAAACAGCAGGTTAAGTGATGGTTAAATCAAGGGAATTTTTAAGCAAAAGATTATGCCAATACAAACTTGAAGTAATCTCACAAGAAATAAAGTGCTTCAACAATAGCTGAGTTTTTTTTTGTGTGGGTAGAGCCTTCTCAGTTATGAGAAATCAGAGTCCAGCGTTGAAGCAAATTCAGCAAAATATGAAGAATATGACAAAAGAGATGGTTGAAAAATAGACTGAGGGTTTATAAAGAGTTATTAGCAAGTAATAGAAGAAAATAGGAAGGAACGCAAGTCAAAAATAAAATAATCAAAATGATATTTGGCTCAGTTTATTTAGGTGTCTGTCCTCCACTTAATTAGTGGTTCCGATCCATTAGTTTACTTTATGGCTACATACCTCATTCCTTGATAGACCTGGATAATTTATTCTTAAATAGTCTCTGCTTTAAACACAAACTCTGGTAATGCAATCTAGAGCTTCACAGATCTCAAGCAAATGTTTTCTTCTGCTCTGAGTCCTAAATTACTTCAACTTGGTTCCCGAATCTCAGGAAAAAAATTGTTTCAACTCTGTTCCATCTTGGTTCCAACTTGTAGCTCTTCCTAATTGTTGCACATCTATCAATTTACTTCATGTGTTTAATTGGGGGAAAAAAACAGGTTTTCAATTATTTTCTCAAAATAGTGATTCTGAACTGCATCCTCTCTTTTGAGTCAAGTTCTTTTACTGGTTGGAGTTGAGCGGTGGGGAGAGAGGTGTAGGAAAGGGGAACAAGTCTAAAACTGGATACAGTATACCAGTTGTGACCAGACCAAGCTTTTGTGTGCATTCACAGCTGCATCTTAACTTTTTTTACATTCCTTTCCATAAGACCAGTTAGCAAAGGAAATATAGAAATTGTAATATAGAAAATAGGCTTTTGACTCAGCAAGTTATGCATTTCGAAAGGACTCATTAGGGATAGTTAACATGGCTTTGTGTATGGGAAATTGCATCTCATAAACTTGATTAAAGTTTTTTGAAGTGGTGACAAGATTCATGAGGGCAGAGCAGTGGATGTTGTCCATATGGACTTGAACAAAGCATTTAAAAAGTTTCTGCATGGTAGCTTGGTTAGTAAGGTTAAATCACATGGGATCTAGAAGAGCTAGTGAATTGGATGCAAAATCGGCTTGAAGGTAGGAGACAGAGGTTGTGGTAGAAGGTTGTTTTTCAGACTGGAGGCCTGTGACCAGAGGTTTGCCACAAGGATCGGTGCTGGGTCCACTGCTTTTTGTCATTTATATAAACAATTTGCATGTGAACACAAGAGGTATGGTGAGTAAGTTTGCAGATGACACCAAAATAGATGGTGAAGAAAGTTATTTCAAGTACAATGGGACCTTGATCTGATGGGCTGAGGAGTGGCAGATGGAGTTTAATTTAAATAATTGTGAGGTGTTGCATTTTGGTAAGGCAAATCAGAGCAGGATGTATACAGTTAATAGTAAGGTCCTGCGATGTGTTGCCAAGCAAAGAAACCTAGGGATGCAGGTGCTTAGTTCCTTGAAAGTGGAATTGCAGGAAGACAGGGTGGTGAAGAACGTGTTTGGTACACTTGCTTTCATGAGTCATAACATTGAGTGTATGAACTGCAATATTTTGTAGCTGTATAGGACATTGATGTGGCCACTTTTCAAATATTGTGTGCAGTTCTGGTCATGATTCTATGGGAAAGATGTTGTTAAAGTTGAGACAGTGCAGAAAAGATTTACAAGGATTTTGCTAGAACTGGATGGTTTCAGTTATAAGGAGAGGCTGAATAGACTGGGAATTTTTTATTCACTGGAGTGTTGGAGGTTAAGGGGTGACCTTACAGAAGTTTATAAAATCATGAGGGCATGGATAGGGTAAACAGACAAGGTCTTTTCTCTGGGGTGAGAGAGTGCAAAACTAGAGGACATGTGTATAAGTTGAGAGGAAGAATAGTTTAAAAAGGACTCTGTGGGGGTGGGGTAACTTTTTCATGTTGAGGGTGAAATGAGCTGCCAAAGGAAGTGGTGGAGGTGGGTACAATTACAACATTTAAAAAGCATCCGGATAAGTATATGAATAGGAAGCATTTGGAGGAAGTGTTTGGGCTAAATGCTAACAAATGGGACTAGATGTCTGGTCAAAACTTCTATTCACACAACCCACTATATTTTGCGGCTTATCCACTTGTGCTGCTGCTTTTAATGCCTTCTGAACCTGAACTTAAATTGCTTTGTTCTTGTATGTAATCCAGTTTTCTCTTATTGAAAATATAGTATTTGCTTTGCAGGGTATGTCTAGAATCACTTTGCACATACAACATTATGAAGTAGTTGTATATGTGGCATTAAAATATGAGTTTCCACTGGAAAAAGGCATAAAGTTGTTGCCATAGAATGGCTTCTTTGGCTTGAAGTGGGATTCATCCTTCATGTTCTGTAAATATTTTGCATAAATTCTCAGAAATATTTATATAACCAGATTCACATGTCTCTAATTGCTTGGTTCTAATGATTTAATCAATCTGGATCTTCTGGTATCCTCCTGCCACCTTGTTGGAAAGAGGGTGTAATCCAGGAAGAAAAAGTGAATGTATGACCAATGATTATGTTATGCTCCTAGACTTCGGTCTTTGCTTTTCATTTTTAAATGTTTTTGGGTCCTGTGTGACACTTGAACCTTTCAGGGTAGATTTCACTTCCTTTGAAATCTCTTTACGTTGACTTATTCAGTATTCTTTCCATGCCCTCTTCTGCTCCAAGTCATGCAGTATTATTTAACAGCCATGCTGTTTTAAGTGTGTGCTGGCTTCTATCCCTGGAAAATATTTCTCCTCTGTTCCTCCTCCTCAGTGTTTGACATTCCGCTTTCAAAATCTAGACAGACTGTTAATGGTCTGTTTGCAATGTTGTAAAATATCCTGTTAATGAGGTGTTGCAGTCTAACTATTGCAAAGTGTTAGTAGAAAAAAGATGTCTGTTCTGCAGTGTATGCATGTGTTTCTGGAGGGATGGTGGAGTTCTTTCTGATGGTGGAATTGTGTGCAAAAATATTTAACCTGATTTGGTCACTTAGCAACCAGAATTCTCTTCTGGCACTGCCAGATTGATATTAATAAGTAAGTACATTTGCAAAGGCCAAGAGCAAAGTTATAGTGATCATTTTTTAAAAAATGGCATATTGTGAAAAATATGTTTTCTTGTAATAAATAAACTATACATTATTTTCCCTTTTTCACTTTTCTCTTTCTTACTGTAGGTCCTAGTTCATGATGTATCCTAGACATCTTTGAGCTTGTTTAAATGGCCATTCTTCAGGTTTGAGCCCAGACAGTACATGTTGAGCATTACTTATTTTTGAAGATATCCCAGCTGAATTTAATTCTGTTTTACTCTGGAACCATATGTGTACATTTTCTACAATATTTACTTGATTATGATCAGAGACCGGTACCTGGGCTGATTTTTGTTTAATATTTCCTAAACCTCTAGATATTTGAGGCCTATAGTGGCTGTATGATATATTAATTGTCAGTTCACTCCACATGGGCACCTAGGGTCTAACTCAGCACAGCTCTTTATGACCCAGTCCTCACTGAAGAGCACAGCTGTGCTATTTGTTAATAAAATATGGTGCATTAGTCTTCTGAACAAATATTGTGCTATAAATTCAAAGACCATTATCTTAAAAAGTGAAACTACTGAGATAATGAGCAAATTGGGTGTTACCTTTGAAGAAAATTATAATTCAGTTGACACTTCAGGTATCAATCTTTCCTTTGAATCAATCTCTAATTGCTTTTCTTTGAGGAATTAACTCAGTAAAGATTTTAAGATGTTGTAAATGTGAACCTTCGAGAGGTAGTCAAGAAATCCTGATGAAGGGCTTTTGCCCGAAACGTCAATTTTCCTGCTCCTTGGATGCTGCCTGACCTGCTGTGCTTTTCTAGCACCACTCTAATCTTGACTCTAATCTCCAGCATCTGCAGTACCCACTTCCACCTTAGAGAGGTAGGCTATTCAGCTCCTGAGCCTGTTCCAGCATTCTGAGTGATTTATAACTGAGCTGTATCCACCTGTTTTGGCTCAATAACTCTGTATTTGCTTGTCTAATAAAAATCTATCAGACTCCAATTTAAGTTTATTTATTGATTGTGTCTCTGTTGCTTTATATAGGAATGACCCATTTTTCTACTGCTTTGATCACATTTTGGTTAATCTGCCCTGCATGCCTTCCAAGGTCACCATATCCTTTGAAGGTTTAGTGCCCAGAATTGTATGCAGTACTCTAGATGTAGTCTAACCAGGACTCTTCATAGCTGGAGCAGAATTTCCTCTCTTTCATATTGTAGTTTTCCTAACAACATTAGATTTTCTTGTTTAAAAATCACACAACACTAGGTTATAGTCCAACAGGTTTATTTGGAAGTACTAGCTTTCAGAGCACTGCTCCTTCATCATGTAACTAGTTTATTCAAAAGAGGAGGAAGGTGTCTGGCCAATGGTTATCCCTTAATCAACTTCCCAAAGCCTTCTCTGGTCATCATCACATGGTTACCATGTTTCCTGCATTACTCAATGCTCAAAACGAGTCCATCCTGAAGACCTGCAAATGCTCAGGAAAGTTCAGTCACGGGCTGATTAGAGAAAAGTTGCCCCTACAAATAGTATGGAAGTAAAGGGTAAGAAGCAGCTCTTTGAATTACATGGATATTTTCTTTGTGCTTGCAGCTGATCAAATCACCAGTAAACCTAACAACAACAAATGAAAATGTGCAATTGGAAGGAGAGGTTAGGTAAATCCTGGTGATGGGGGAGGTACTGTCTGAGAGAGGGAGTTGGATGGAGGGTGTTTTTGAGGTTCAGAACCCAGCTGCTGTCTTGCTGAGTGCCTTATTTCTGCTGCGGAACCTTCTATCTGCAACCAGGTTGCAGGGATACCACAAGGAAATTTGGGGAAATGGTAGGGTTGGGAGTAGATGGGTGGCCACAAGAAAGCTGAAAACACAGGAGAGAGGGAGGTTACAAGGGAAGAGAAGAAAGAGGCTGCAAAGAAGAGAGAAGTGCTTCAAAACTATTAACAAAGGAACACTCATCCAACTAGCAGCTAGGAAAACTTGAAATCATTGAGATAAGTTGATTGCAAGCAATGTGCTTTCTCCACCTTAAGGCTGCGAATGTTCAGGAGCAATTATCTGTAGAAGAATAATGCAAGGCTATGATAATGAATTCTGTCAGTTGTTAAATTTAAATTTGAGATGGAAATCTCACCAGTCTGTGAAAGGTATTTGGTGATAACTTTGTGTTCAGAAGTATGTGTCAATAGTTGGGATCTGTGAACCTCAGGGCATCAGGACTCTGCTATCATGTCCAATTGCTCACCAAATTGTATTCACGATCTTTGCTGACTTACATCGACTCCTGGTTAATCAAACATCTCAGTATCTGGATGCCTTTAGTATCTGGACTCAAAGTCTGCAATTCCCTCTCCAAATTTCTTTGCACCTCTACAACTCCTGTATTTTGTGGTGCTTCAAACTGGATTCTTTTACACGAAGCTTCATTGAGTTGATGTCATATTTTGTTTCAGTCCTTCATCAGACATCTTGGAATATTTCCTGTATTCAAGATGCTTTACATGAATACAAGTTATTGTAAAGCAATTTTAATATGATTTGTGATAGGAGAAAGCAAACGAAAAATGTGGTATTTGTGAAATTGTGCATTTTGCCAAACTAATTATGAAGTTCATTTGTATTTTGTTGGTGTCGTTGTATTCTAAATCTATAAAGAGAAATCACCTCACAACTTCAGATTCACACTAGTGAGGGAAAACACCATAAACCCAGGTGTACGTGCGTATTGTTTTCTGCAAACTTTGAAAACTAGGAGAGAGTGGGAAGAAAATAGTGTGTTACTGTTATATAATGAAATACACCTGTGAGTGTCATTTCAAAAATACTAAATAATCAAGGAGCTGAAGAGAAAATAAATACATCAGCTACCAATGGAGAATAAGTAGTGGGGAAACGAATGAGGGTAAAGGTGGATAAGTTCCCTGGACCAGATAGGTTGCATCCTAGGATATTAAAGGAAGTAGCTACAGATGTGGATGCACTGGTCATAATCTTCCAAGAATCCTTAGATTCTCAAACTGCTAATGTTACACCGAATTCAAAAAGGGAAAGAGACAAAAGAAAGACAATTGCAGGAAGATGTTATGTTCTATTATTAAGGTTGTAATACACAGCCTTTCAAAATACATAAAGTTATTCAGCCGAGTTCATATGGCTTCATGAAGGGGAAATCATGCCTCTCAAATTGAATAAAATTCTTTGAAGTAATAAGTAGGATCGATAAAGGGGAGGATGTGCATGCAACATACTGTATTTGGATTTCCAAAAGGCGTTTGATAGGTACTGCAAATAGGGCCTCTTAAAATAATAGCCGATGGTTTTGGGGTAGTGTGTTGGCATGGATTGAGAATTGGCTAACTAATGTATAAGACAGTTGGGATGAAGGAAAAATTTCCAGGATGGTAACCTGTGACTAGTGACTAACTGTAACTAGCCACAGGGATCAGTACTGGGGCTGTAATTATTTATAATAGACATTATATGAATGAGTTAGATAATGAACATGAATGCATTATAGCCAAGTTTGTTGATGACACAAAAGTAAGTGGGAAGGCACGGAGCAAGGATGACGCAGACTCTCCAGAGAGAAGTAGGTTTAAGTAAGTGGGCAAAAACTTGGCAGATAGAATATAATGTGAAAATGTGAGGTTATTCACTTTGATAAAGAATAGAAGAGCTGAACATTATTTAAATGGACAGGTACTGCAGCACAGGGAATTGGGGATGGATCCTTGTGCCTAAATCAAAAACAAGGCATGCAAGTTCAGCAGGGAATAGGGAAAGCAAATGGAATGTTGACCTAAGTTTCAAAGAGAATGAAGCATAAAAATCAGCAAGTCTTGCTAAAACTATACAGAGTACTAGTTACACCATAGCTAGCATATTGTGAACAGTTTTGATCCCTTGATCTAAGGAAAGATATACTAGCATTGGAGATAGTTCAAAAAGGTTCATTAGGTTGCCAATGGCTTCATCTGAAATCTTACAAAAATTATGGAGGAATGTTTTAATGAATCAATTAGATCTCTACTTATGCGGAAGTCAAGGAAGCACACTAAAAGTCTTAATACAGCTCTTGCTTTGACTTTTTTTTCTGCTTCTTGAACTAAATTCTGGTAAGATTGCATGCTTGTTTTAGTAAGTGGAGATATATCAACTTAATAGAGTAGTCCATTAACGTTTTCTGTACAGCCTAGAAAGTCATTGTAATCTTCTTGGGTGGCCTCTTGGATTGAGGATGACTTGCTACTATCTGGTTTGGTGAACTTTGAGATGACTGATTAGTCCCATGTGTGAGCAGCAGACTCTGCCACGTACACTGTGTAGGTGATGCTTGAAACATTGGATAGATAGATTGGTTAGAGATCTGTATGTTCCCTCTAATTGAGGAAATTGAAAAAACATTCCTCTAAACATCCATGTCAAAGTCTTTCTGTGCTTGTTGCTTTCTCTATTTTGGTCAGTCACAAGCCAGGATCCCCATTGTGTCTGTGAGAGTGTTTGACCTCTTGGAAGAATCTTTGAGCTCTTTCCTGCAACATTTCTGGTGTCTTCATGGGATTCACCTGCTGAAACTGAGTTCCAAGTAGGGTGTCAGGCATAGAAAACAACATTTCCTAAACAGTTAAATTGATTTTAAGTGATTTGTGCCTCAATTTTGGAGTGTTTTCTTTGGCAACAGATTTGAAGGATCTTGCAAAGGACCATTAATGATGATTCACCAATGCATTGAGATCCCTGGTACATGTGCATGTTTTATATAAGAGTATGTGGATCACTATTACATGGTGAAATTGAAATGATTTTAATTTTGCATTGAATGTTGCATAAGTTGATCAGTTCCTCAGTTCTTTTCTTTTGAAAATCTCTTAGAGTTGAGGTCCAGGATTACAATGAGGAAAATAAAGAGGAGAGTGTAATGACATGACCTTGTTTGACAGTTCTCTTCATTACGGTAGGGTTTACAGTTGTTCTGTTGGTGAGGATCATAGCTTGCATGCCATCCTGGAGTAAGCAGATGATGGTGGCAGTCAGCCTTTTTAATTCTACTTGGTCACGATATGGGTGACACTAGCTGAGTCAGCTACCTATCCCCAGTTACCCTAGAGAAAGTGGTAGTAAACTTCATTTTTTAATGTGCTGCAGACCTTTGGGTGTAGGAGTACACACAATCCTGTTAGGAAGGGGAATCTAAGTTAGGATGGTGTGTGTGGCTTGGAGGGGAATTTGCAAGTGTTGGTGTCCCCGTTGCATGTGTTACCCTTGGTTTTTAGGTGGTACGGGTCATGAGTTTAGAAGGTGCTGTCAGACATGCATTGATAAATTACTTCAGTGCATCTTGTAGATGATGCATACAGTTGCTTCAATGATGAAGGGAGTGAATGTTGAAGGTGATAGATGGTGTACTATTTTAGTGGGCTGTGTCCTTAATGGTGTGAAGCTTCTGGAGTGTTGTTGGAGCTGCACCTATCCAGGCAAGTGGGGAGTATTCCATATCACTCTTGACTGTTAATTGTCGATGGTTTACAGGCATTGGGGGCGGGGGGTGGTGGTCAAAGTGAGTTACATGCAGATTTCCTAGCCTTGACCTGGTCATTTCACTGCAATATTTGTATGGATGGTTTCTTCAGTTTCTGGTCAATGGTAATAACTAGAAAGTTGATATGGGGAATTCAGCAATGGTAATGCCATTCAGTGTCAAGGAACAATTGTTTATATTTTCCCTTGTGCCAGGCAATGACCTTCTCCAACTTCTGCAATATGAATTTTACTTGCCACATTGGATATTGTCCAGGTCTTACTACATATGTACTGCTTCAAAATCTGAGGTGTTGTGAATAGCACTGAACATTGCGCAGTCAGCAGCAAATCTTCCCAGCTCTAACTTATTGATTTTGGGAAGATCATTGAAGCAGCTGAAGGTGGCTGGACGTAGGACACTACCCTGAGGAGCTCCTGCAGAAATGTCTGGGGACTGACCATCAACAATCACAATCAGAATCCTTTGTGCTATGTGTGGCTCCAATAAACGGAGAGATTCCCCCAACTGTCATTGACATAAGCTTTGCTAGGGCTCCTTGATGCCATTCTCTATCAAATGCTCCTTGATACTAAGGACAGTTACTCTTCCCCATCACTAATCAGGTTAATTCTTTGCAAGTGCTGCTTGACAATGCTATTGGTGACCCCTTTCCTCACTTTACTGATGAGTGTGAATAGAGTGACAGGGTGGTAGTTGTCTGGGTGGACATGGCCTGCTTTTTGTGGGCAGGATGCGTCTGGGCAATTTTCCATCTTGCTGGTGGATGTAAGTGCTATGGCTGTACTGAAACTGAGTGGCTGGGTGTACGGATAGTTCTGGAGCCTAAGTCTTTATTACTATTGACATTCCACTAATCTTTGAAGAATTGGACTCTTCTTTTTCAACTTGATCCTGCCCTTAATTTCTTTCTTTAGCCACAGACCGCAGGCACACCCATTTCCTGCAGCCTCTTTCTCACTGGATTATATCTTTGTTGAGCATAGTGAAATATCTCGTTCAATGTCTGACACTGCATATCTACCGACACTTAATCTAATTTCCCAGATGCAATTATTCAGCCTTGACTTTTGCGCAAATGTGCTATGCGTCCCCACCATTCGGATGGGGATGTTTGTGGAGCATTCTGTTAGTTATTTAATCACCCATCGGTATTCCTGAAAAGGTGTGGCAGGACTGTGGAGTTTTGATCTAATCATTTGGTTGTAGGATTGCTTATCTGGGTATATTGCATCCTGCCTTTGCTGTTTGGCATGTAAGTAGTCATATGAAGCCTCACCAGATTAACACTTCATTTTTAGGTATGTCTGGTGCTGCTCCTAGTATTCCCCTTTTGTACTCACTGTTCATTTTAACAGAGTTGATCCAATGGCTTGATTGTAATGGGAGAGTGGGGATTTGCTGGAATATGAGGCTCCAGAATTGGTTTGAGTACAATTTCGCAATCTTTGATGCTCTGTCTTGAGTTGCTATATCTGCTTGAAGTCTGTTTCATTTATCACAGTGGTGCTGTCGCAAGGCACTCTGCAGAGGTTACCCCCAATCCAAAAGATAGGACTATCAGTGTAAGCACACGGTGCACTGGTCACTCCTACCACAAGCATGATGGGTGGTTAGGTTGGTGAGAATGAGATCAACTAGGAGAAAGTGAGGACTGCAGGTGCTGGAGGTCAGAGTCGAGAATGCGGTGCTGAGAACGCATAGCAGGTCAGGCAGCATCCAAGGAGCAGGAGAATTGATGTTTCGGGCATAAGGCCTTCATCAGGAATGAGCTCATTCCAGCTTTTTCAGCACCACACTCTCGAGAATGAGGTCAAGTAGATTTTTTTTCTCTCTGGTTACCTCATTGCATGCTGCAGACACAATCTAGCAGCCCTGTTCCTTAAGACTCAGCCAACTTAGTCAGTAATTATTCTACCAAGTGAACTCGTTTGTGATATGGTATCAATGGTACAAGCTTTCAGGAAGCTTTTTGAGGAAGCTGTTTGTGCTCTGCAAAGTCGAAGTCTTATTCTTCTTCCTTTCTCTTTGGTGCAGTAGCCTTTAAGGGAGAGCAAGTCCTTTATCCAGAAGGTCCATGGGTGTATGGCAAGTTGCAGTACCTGAGTTGAGATAAGCTAACTCAACATTGGTAACTGAATGTTGAATTGTGTCTTATGATCCTGTTCCACAGCTACCCGATGAAGGAGCAGCGCTCTGAAAGCTAGTACTTCCAAATAAACCTGTTTGACTATAACCTGTTGTTGTGTGATTTTTAACACGGTAATATTGTAATACTGACCATCATAAATTGAGTTATTCCCTGAACTCCAAAGCAGATTTGTCCCTTTATAGTTCTTGGTTTCCCAGGGGAAAAAAAAGGAATGTTGTTTCCTGGCCAAAACTAACTGGGTCAGTGCAGAAAGCAGTAAAGGAAGCATTGGGAGTGAGAAAGAGAGCCTTGGGAATTGTATCTTTCCCGGACTCCTGAGGAAAATAAAATTGTTTTGGAGAAATAAATTCTGGAAACAGTTAAGTCTGTAAATGCTTTAAGTTATTTTTGTGTGATGAAGTACGAACATTGTGCAGCGTAAGTGTGAATTAGGCTCTTTGCTCAGTCAGCTGTGTTTACTAAAGATCACCTGTTTCCTTTAGCCCTGCTGCTGCGAGATTAATGTTTAAAATATTGGCAGTTGGAGTGTTTTCAGTGTATGCTTTTGTCACATTTCAAGAATTTTTGACAAATTTTGCTGAAGAGGATTGTAACTGTTAGAATTTTTTGGCCAGTGTTCCCATATTTAAAAATATTAGCGCACACTGGAGTTTTATTATAATACTAGTTACCATTCCACTTAAGTTGTTTCCTCTGGTAATTGTAAACAATACGCAATTTGCGAGCCTCTCTGTGATTGGTATCCCTTCACACCCTTTGTGTTGGGAGGTCCTGGATATGGGTCGATCTTATTAGACCTTCACATCAAAATTGTGAATACATACATTCACTAAACAGTTTATAAAAAAGGATTGCTTCAATGACAGTCATTTGACAGACCCAGAGGTTAAAATAAAAATAGGCAAGTCAAAATTGATTTTGTTTTCAGTCAAACAAAATGAAACACTTTTATGAAAGAAACTTTATGGGTTTATCATCATCAGTTATTTCACAAAGACAATTTATTTGCCCAGAGTCCACTCATAATTATTGCTATGTATGTTTACTTACTGTGAAATAAATCTGGCCCAGTCTTATCAAATATTTACACAGCATGCCTTTGAAAAGATTGGAATGGCTCACATGCGAAAGGCATGATCATCCAGTTGGGATCACAGGAGTATACTTCATATGTTTAAGCTACAAAATAGTTCTGGTCAGTACTTGCTAATACCTAAATTTAAACTACTCCGACCACTTATGGAAATGGCTACCTTTACTGGACCTGATACAATACCTAAGGCTATATACAAGCAAAGTTTGTAACAGCTTGAGGTACAAAATGAAATATTCTTTCATTCCACTTCTGATTTCACTAGAATGGCTGTCTTAGTCAGTAAACGTTGTATGTGAAGTAAGAAACATGTACACTTTCATATAATACTCTACCTTGATTCCCAGAAACACTGATGCTGCTTCAAGGATACTCATAATAAGATGGCGAGGCAAGTTCTTTTTGGTAGATTATGGTGTGGAGTGACATTATACAGTTTAGGTGATTTATATAGTCCCTTGTTTTAAGATCAACCTCAATTTAGCTGATGTTAAGTTCTCGTGAAAGATGAGCTTCTGTCCTGTCATTGTATATCTCATTTCTTCTGTGCAGGCATGGTTCCTTTTGAATCCTAATATGTTGGTCAAATTTAGCTTTCTTTTCCAAATCCTTTCCATTATTAAGGTTATTCTTTCCCACCATCAAATTACTAAATGTCATTGCCAGATTTGTTCCCTATCGCTGTTAAAGTTTTATGCACTGCCCCAGCCACTCTTGCCACTTCTATCCTCCACGAATTGCATGCATTCAGTGCCTATATCTGCACTTGCATAAAGACTTGTACTCCTAGTACTCTTTCCCTACCAAATCACACTGGTTCTTTTTATGCTCGAGCAAATTGCTTTCATGATCTTTGTCCTCTCCTTCAAATCTCTCTTAGGCAGTGTGTCAAACTGATCTTCAGTGAACTTCTCACGTATTTGCTTGCACACTCAACTTTGTTTTACTGCAATTTTCTCACTCTGTTGGCACTTACTCTTATAGTTACAAAGTTGTTTCACTCTTGAACTCCTCCTGTGTTCCTTCTGTGACCATTGTTTTTCTGCTTCAACATTTGCTTCAAGCCTTTTCTTCATGTGCTAGACTTTAAGCTGAACTGGAGGTGAAAGGGCACTGCCCTACCCATGCAGAGCTCATGTTGGTAATCCATGTTTTAAGGAGAAAGTGAGGACTGCAGATGCTGGAGATCAGACTGAAAATGTGTTGCTGGAAAAGCGCAGCAGGTCAGGCAGCATCCAAGGAGCAGGAGAATCGACGTTTCAGGAATTCCTGCAGAAGGGCTCATGCCCGAAACGTTGATTCTCCTGCTCCTTGGATGCTGCCTGACCTGCTACGCTTTTCCAGCAACACATTTTCAATCCATGTTTTAAGTAATGATAGGAAATAGAAATTTAATCCCTCCCCTACAGGGTTGTCATCTACTCCAACTTTGGGCTGGACGGTCTGGTTTGTGAGTGTGCAGTCTGGAAATTTAAAAAATGCAAACTAAACCTCAAAAGTCTGGCTTTTGACATAGTTTTTAATTTCATTCTTGCTTGAATATGTGAAGCCATTTGTTCTAAAGTCACCATGTTTTTCAGTATCCTGTCATAAGAAAATTAAATATCATATGAGTAGCAATGATCCAAAGACCCCGTCCTTACCTCTGTACTGACACTAGCCCAGTTTATAAATGTAATTCTTAGCTTGTGGATATCACTGGAATGATTGGTGATTAATGCCCATCCTTTATTACCTTATGCAGGTTGTGCTGGGGCCTTGGTTTTGAACTGTGGTAGTATATGGTGACAGTGCTCCCACAGTGTTGTTTCAGGCTAGAAACCTCCAACAGATTTTAACCGAGTGAAAGTGAAGCAAGGAAAAGCAGTAAAAACTGAAAGAACTGTGGATGTTATAAATCAGACAAAAATGGAAGTTGTTGGAAAAGCTTATCAGGGCTGGCAGCAGCTGTGAAGAGAAATCAGCGTTGACGTTTCAGGTCAAGTGACCCTTCCTCAGAAGGAATAACCGTGTATATCCAAAACAGAATAGCATGTTACAAAAAAGATGTTTTGGAAAAAGGTAATGACCTCTAATACTGTCTCTTCCGTCTTCATTTCCATTTCTCACCAAGTTTCAAAAAGTGAGTGTAGACCCACTGGTCTGTCACTGCTGCGGTGGACACAATCCCTTTTTATTTGTCATGATGAACCTGAACTGGATTTAGTAAGCCCATTGGTTTAATTTAACCAATGATCCAGGTATTTCAATGAGCTTATCTTTCAAAAGTAAAATTTACTTCCATTTATATCATGTTCAGTATGGCATAATATCCATTTCCTCTTGTTAAGGAAGAGTCAGAAATTCTTCACTTGTGTCACTGAATTTAAGTAAATGGTATGAGGTGGTATGATAAATTGGGGATCATTATTCAAAGGAACGTTGATAAATAGGCAATGGCAAACATTTAAAGAGTGCATGGATAATTACAAAAGTTATTAATTCTGGTCTGGCAAAAAAAAGAAACAGGGAAACATGCTCAGACCATGAAAAACTAGGCCAATTCGGGACAGTATTAAACCCAAGGAAGAGGTGTACAAATTGACTAAGTAAAGCAAAAGACTTGAGGGTTAGGAGCAGTTTAGAATCCAGCAAAGGGAGAAAAAAAGACTGATTAAGAGAGAGAGAATAGAGTATGAGAATCAACTTTTAGGAAATATACATACTGATAGTAAACACTTCTATAGGTATGTGAAGAGAAAAAACAGTAAAGATGAATATAAGTACTCCACAGTCAGAAACAGAAATTTATAATGGGAGCAAAGAGATAGCAGATCAATTAAATACATGCTTTGGTTCTGCCTTCACAAAAGAAGACACATTTGACATCCCAAAAAATATGGGGAACTCGGGTTCTAATGGGAAGGAGAAATGGACAGAAGTTCTAAGTAGAGAAATGGTATTGGGGAAACTAACGATTAAAGACAGATAAATCCCCAGGGGCTGATAAGCTTCATCCCATAGTACCAAAAGAAGTAGCCATAGAAATAGCAGATGCACTAGTGGTCATCTTCCAAAGTTCCATGGACTTTGGAACAGTTCCTGTATCTAATGTAATCCCACTTTTTAAGAAGAAATGCAGAGAGAAAGCAGTGGGTTATAGACCAGTTAGCTTAACACTGGCAGTGAGGAAAAATGCTAGAGCTCATGATAAAAGATGTAATAACAGAGCACTTGGAAGAGAATGAAAGGATCAGACAGTCAGCATGGATTTACAAAGGGGAAGTGAAGCTTGACAAATCTGCTGGAATTTTTGAGAATGTAATTAATAAAGTGAATAAGGGAGCTGCGATAGCCTCATGGTATTATCACTAGACTATTAATCCAGAGACTCAGCTAATGTTCTGGGGACACTGATTCAAATCCTGCTAACAGCAGATAGTGGAATTTGAATTCAACAGAAAATACCTGCAATTAAGGATCTATTGATGACCATGGATGAGTATTGTCGGAAAACCTATCTGGTTCACTGATGTCCTCCAGGGAAAGAAATCTGCCATCCTCACGTGACTCCAGACCCACATATGTGGTTGACTCTTAATTGAAATGACCTAGCAAGCCATTCAGTTGAGCCAATCTCTATAAAATCTCTTCAAGGGCAACTAGGGATGGGCAATAAATGCTGGCCAGCCAGTAATGCCCACATCTCCCAACCGAACAAAGAAAAGGGAAGGCGATGGATGATGTTTACTTGGATTTTTGGGAGGCTTTCAATTAGGTCCTTCAGTAGAGATTAGCATTCAAAATGAACGTGCATGGGGTTGGAAGTCATGCACTGAAATGAACTGAGAACTGGTTGGCAGACAGAAAACAGTAGGATTGAACAAGTTCAATCCATCCCCTCTCCCCCAACCCCACCACCCCACCAGAGTTTCAGGCAGTGACATAGAGTAATACAGCCATCAGCGCTTGGACGCCAGCTATTCATGTAATAGTTAATGATTTGGATGAGGCAGCCACAGGTCATATCTCTATGTTTGCAGAAGATTCAAAGCTGGGTGGGAGGGACTGCTGTGAGGAGGATGCAAAGAAGCTTCAGTGTGATTTGGACAAGTTAAGTAAGCAAATACGTAGCAGATGCAGTGTAATGTGGATTATTGTGAGGGTTTCCACTTTGGTAGCAAAGATAGGCAAATTATTATCTAAATTGTGAAATTTGGGAAGGGATTGGTGCAGTGAGACCTGGGAGTTCTCGTGCACCAGTCGCTGAAAGTAAACGTGTAGGTGCAGCAGGCATTGAAGAAGACAAATGGTATGTCGGCCTTCACAGTGAGAGGATTCAAGTACAGGCACAGGTATGTCTCTCTGCAACTGTACAAGGTATTGGTAAGACCACGCCTGGAGTATTGTATGCAGTTTTGTTCTCCTTATCTGGGGAATGATATTCTGGACTAAGGGAGTGTAAAAAAGGTTTACTAATCTAATTCATGGGATGAGAGTGTGATGATGGGCAAGCAAAGCAGGTCAGGCAGCATCCGAGGAGCAGGAGAATTGATGTCCTGATGAAGGGCTTATGCCTGCTCCTTGGATGCTGCCTGACCTGCTGTGCTTTTCTGCGGCCCACACTTTCTCCTGATTCCTGGAATGCCAGAACTGAGGGAGGAATCTTATCAAGACCTATAATATCCTAACAGGATTAGACAGGATTGATGGAGGAAGGATGTTCTCAATGAACATGGAATCCAGAACCAGGGGTCTCATCTAAGGATAATGATGGGCCTTTGAGGACAGAGACGAGGAAGAATTTCTTCACCTTGAAAGTGGTAAACTTGTGGAACACTCTGACACTTTTGAGACAAAAATATTGAATGTTTTCAATGAGTTAGGTATGGTTCCTAGGACTAAAGGGATCAAAGAATGTGGAGAGAATGGGAGCAGGATACAAAGTTGGATGACCAGCCATGTTGCATGGCAGAGCAGACTCAAATGGCTGAATGGCCTACTGCTGCTATATGTTTCTTTTTTCTGTGTCTCTCTTACTGTGGCACTGTTATAATTGCAAAAAAAGAACGAATTGCTGTGATAATAAGGTGCTCCTGTTATTCACACAAACCACTCTTTTTGACTTGCCTTTGCCTGCTTTTTGAAATTGTATAAAACCCTTTTTTTTTGTTTCTATTTTGATATGTGGTCATTGACCTGAAACTTTAACGTCATTTCTCAGTACAAAGATGTTGCTGACCAGCTGAATATTTCTTGCAGCACCTGTAGGACTTCGCTTTTGTATAAAGCTACTATATCACAGCAGCTTTCCTTGTCACAAGGGAGGTTAATCCTTGTTACAGGTTGAAACACTATTAAAGACAGAGTTAGATTTTAGAAGACTTGCACATGCAGTTCCTTGTGTGGTTCAGTCATCAACAATTTGCCTTTGAGGCAATTTGACCGATTTCTTTGGAAGCTGCACCTACAATGTGATGAGTCAGTTTAAGTATGAAAATAACAGCTTCAGTTCACCTGTTAAGATCTTGTTAGGGATTGTTGACACTTGAAGAAGGAATTCAAACACCCAATAATTAGCCAAATGAACTAAGCCATAAGATCTTTCACTTTTTAACTAGAAACAAACTTTAATTTATATATAAAGGGGTATTAAACATATGGTACATGCATGACTAACTTAATATAATTTGTAAAGATTTCTGATTTAAACTGATATATGAGCATTCCTCATTCCTGAAGAAGGGCTTATGCCCGAAATGTCGATTCTCCTGCTCCTCGGATGCTGCCTGGCCTGCTGTGTTTTTCCAGCACCACATTTTTCACTTTGCTTGGAACCAACTCAGTTGATTCACATTCCATCAGAGTCATTGATTTCTCTTCAGTATTTCAGTTATTCTCCAAGGTATGTTGGGGGTCCATTGGGATCCTTCTCTTATCTTTCAGTTAGTTGACCCTCTAATTTCTTCACCAACCTAAATTCCAAATTCCACAGTTCAAGCATATGATTGCCCGCAGCTCATGTAGTGGTTTAAAACATCAGAAAATATCTTTGATTTCCAATAGCCCACTTTGTAGTTTCCATTTGCAATCAAGCTGATTACTTCAAGAAGCCCTGCTACCTTTTATTGAGGATTACGGTAGATTTCTTTTCCCTTGGCTTACAGTTAAATAAATCTTAGTTCCCTTACCAATTATGATTAATACCGAATATTAGCCCCCGAATTTCAGGCTACGTCCTAGTGATAAATCTAGCACTTCCTGTACTTCAGGTTTGTCTTTATCTCTTGACGTCTATGAAACCACAATCTACAGTTAACCCAAATGTGACAAAGACTCTTAGTCGCTTTTCCAAATATCATCCAGTCTTTCCTGATGGCTATGCTCTAACTGAATTCACAGATATAAATTCCAACAGAGACGTTTACTAAGTCTGATCTACTTCCATTGACAGTGTGACATCTTGACGTGTGCCTAGGTAAAGATGCAAATGAACTGCACTTTAATTTCAAAGTTTTCCTTAATTTTGGCAGCCACATGGATAACTTATTCTTCAGTGGAAGTACCTGCAAATGTCGCATCTCTGGTGCTTTAGCTAAGTAAGCATGCATGATGTTTATGATCTTGCTTTTCTAGCTGTTAAGCTCTTCAGTTAATGTAGCCACAATCTTTTAAGTGTATTAACCTTTAAGGTTATTTCAATTGAAGTTATTTGGGGTTACTTCTTCAGTTCTTCAATTTCTTAATCAGATGCTTCCAATTTCTGCATGAAGTTCAAGAAATGGAAGCTTTGATACATCCTTAAAATGAATAATTACATTCTGAGATATAAGAATTATGAACTAAGTATTCACAGCTCTCTATACAAAAATGTGAATTTCACATATTATTATCCAAAGTACCGAAGAGTCAGCTTCTCTTGATCTCTTTCTCTTATCCATCTGGTTGATTTTTCTTTTAACCAATTTATTTTTGAACTTTGTTGACCTCTTCTATTAATTGACTCTGCACAATTACTGTGCTTGGTGTAAAAAAAAGCCTTTTCCAATTTAATGCTGATCAGTTAATTTTCAATCTGTGTTCTGTTGAGAGCCACTTTTTGTTCTATGCATTGATGGTATGATCAGTGGCATTCTTTGAAAACATGCAAGTACGAGACTGCTTTATTTTCATATTATTGTCACTGCGGATATTTGGGGGAACCTAAATCTTCAGAGGCCTTCGGATGTAGATTGAAGTACTTACTGCATTTAAAACTTTACTTGCCAATCTGGAAATGGCTCACAATGTATTGACTACATTTGGGAAGAGGCGTGTTAAAGGATAATGTTACAGTGGATAATATTAAATTGCTTTCTGATTTTGATGTAACTTAATAAAAATTCTTTGTTTAACCCTTTTATAGGTAGGGTACTGTACTCAATAGGAAAATATTTGTGCATACATGTGTGGGGCTAAGACATTTAGAAGTTTATCCAAATCTTTTTGAATTGTGAACATTAAATGTAGCTAAACTTTCAACAGATGGGAATCAGAATGTTCTACCACATTGGTTGCCAATGTCACCGCATGTCCTAATGCTCTATGTGCTGGATCTAACTGGACTCTGCTAAAAGACTCTCCAGGGAGGAAGTGAGGACTGCAGATGCTGGAGATCAGAGCTGAAAATTGTGTTGCTGGAAAAGCGCAGCAGGTCAGGCAGCATCCAAGGACCAGGAGAATTGCCATTTCGGGCATAAGCCCTTCTTCAGGAATGAGGAGGGTGTGCCAAGCAGGCTAAGATAAAAGGAGGAGGGACTTGGGGGAAGGGCGTTGGGAATGCGATAGGTGGAAGGAGGTTAAGGTGAGGGTGATAGGCCGGAGAGGGGGTGGGGG
>NC_057724.1:55574241-55668892 GCF_004010195.1 Chiloscyllium plagiosum
CCTGCAATCTTCTTCCCGACCTCTCCGCCCCCACCCCCTCTCCGGCCTATCACCCTCATCTTAACCTCTTCCACCTATCGCATTCCCAACGCCCCTCCCCCAAGTCCCTCCTCCCTACCTTTTATCTTAGCCTGCTTGGCACACCCTCCTCATTCCTGAAGAAGGGTTTATGCCCGAAATGTCGATTCTCCTGCTCCTTGGATGCTCCCTGTCCTGCTGTGCATTTCCAGCAACACATTTTTCAGCGTAAAAGACTCTCCAGCATAGTTAATGAAATGAAAGAAAATGAACCTTTTGATACTTTCCTCCAAGAGAAAAGGAGACCATAAAACTTTACCACTGAAATCATATGGTCATTCCAAGTTAGGGAAGGAAATCTAAACTTGCAGGGCTGAAATCTCTTTTCGTGATCATGTGTGCACATTATGTTCATGTGTTGAAAACTTTGCAGACACATTTGCCTTTAAGGGAATTACTCAGGTGCTATTGTTTAAAGATTATCAGAGCAATTCAGGTGATCTCATTTCTCTGGCATGCTTTTGATGATATAATTTACATAAGAACTGCAGTTTACAATAGGCTAGTGAAATAAATTAAGCCTGTCGATTTGCTGATGTTTTATTTTCCTTCTGGTAGAGTCTCTGGGGGTGAGCAATCTCTGTGATCGGTGGTCTATCCTGCAAGGAGTGAAGTGTTTGTTTGAACAAGATGCTGTTTACTTGGAGGAACACAGCCAGTTACTGCACCGGCATGAGCTCTCCACAATAGCTGAGGAGGATATTGAAAAGAGTGAAACAGGTACTTTGTAGCTATTACTATAAAAGGCACACCTAAGTTACTGCACTGTACAGCAATTCAGGACCAAGGAGCAATTGCCAAAATTTAAAAACAACTTTCCACAAATTAAGACTTGGTTTTCAAAAGCACAAACTATGTTTGATATGTTGTGAGGCAGACTTTCCTCCATGTACCATGATGGAAGAGTGAGTTGTAAATTTGTTGTACTGCTTGCTATTTTTTATTACATGAAAACAATGGGCAATGTAAATGTGCACATGAAGCCAGTTTATCCTTGGGGTAAGGTGACTTTTTTATGTCATCTTTGCTAGTGTTTTATGCAAGACCATACTATAAGTAAAACTTGTTATGAATCTCATGGTATCATTTTACATTTTATGTGCAAAACATATCCAATAATATATCACGAGTGACTTTAGATTTCTTAAACGAAGAAAAACACTTGCATTAATCATGCATCTTTCACAATCTTAGGATGTCCCAAAAAAAACTTTACAGTCAATTATGTACTTTTTCAAGTATAGATTACTTTGTAATGTAGGGATGAATGGTGTCGGGAATTGGCATACAGCTTGGTCCCCAAACAACAATATGATAATCTAAGTGGGCGGGAGATAGAAACACAATCTCCTTACACATTTTAATCGACATTTTTAATCAACCTGCAACTCTGGAGCCGATAGACTCGAACCTGGGCCTTAAGAACCCTGTTCAGCTATGTTATGACATGCGTTTGACATCGATGGGACCTGAAACCAGGCCTCCTGACCACTGTGCCAAAAGGAATTTTGATATTTTTGCTACAGAGACACTTTTACACATCACCTCGAGAGCAGATGAGACTTGAACCTGGGCTTCACTAGGACCCTTCTTATATCTGGAAGTGATATTGTCCACTACCACAGTTGTATTGCAAAACAGAATTGCTTTTCCCATTACCAAATCACCTGAGGCAATTTTTATCTATCAACCACCACTATAAATCACCCGTATTTTCCAGTTAATTAATTTACATGAAAAGCCTGTTAAGGTCAAAACAGATGAGCAAAGGAGAAAAATCAGCATTAGTGTTTCACATCGAGTCACCCTTTCTCAGGATTGAGTTTCTGAGGAAAGGTAATTCGACTTGAAACATCAACTTTGATTTCTCTCCACAGATGCTGCCAGACCTGTTGAGCTTTTCCAGCAATTACTGTTTTTGTCTCTGATTTACAGCATCTGTAGTTTTCTCTTTTTTTTTTAACAAGCATGTTGCCAGGGTTGGAGGTTTTGAGCTATGGGGAGAGGCTGAATAGGCTGTGGCTATTGTCCCTGGAGTGTTGGAGGCTGAGGAGTGACCTTATCGAAGTTTATAAAATCATGACCGACATGGATAAGGTAAATAGCCAAGGCCTTTTCTCTGGTGTAGGAGTCCAAAACTAGAGGGCATAGGTTTAAAGTTAGATGGGAAAAATTTAAAAGGGACCCAAAGGCAACTTTTTCATGCAGGGGATGGTGCATGCATGGAAATATTTGCCAGAGGAAATAATTGAGGCTAGTACAGTTACAACATTTAAAATGCACCTGGATGGGTACATGAATAGGAAGTGTTTAGAGGAATATGGGACAAATGGAACTAGATTAGTTTAGGATATCTCGTCAGTATGGATGAGTTGGACCGAAGGGTCTGTTTTCAGGCTGTACCTCTCTATCACTCGAATTAAAGTAAATAAAAAGTACATTTTATTGCAGATACCTAAGAGCAGACATCTTTTGTCTAAGGTATGACCAAAGGGATTCACTTGAACAATTAGGAGAAAATATTGAAAGATTCACCAAATGATGTAAATTTTCTTGCATATTACCTTGTTCCATGTCTTGTCCTTCTACTGTTATCTCCTCATTCACCACTGAAGCCCTGAAAATTGCTTGAATTTCACTTGGTGCTTCCTTATTTTGAGTCAGCTTTGTTCATTTTTCTCTCTGTGTCCTACTGCAAGAAATAAATAATCAATAACTAAAACATATTATGTAATTCTTCAATGTCTCGTACGTAGCTGAGAATCTGATACATCTGCAGATACTAACTAATGAATCTGCATGATGTTTTAATGCACGTGTCAATCAGAGTCCCTAGAGTGTGCAAGCAGGCCATTCAACCCATCAAGTCTACACAAACCCTCCGAAGAGCATCCTACCCAGACCTACGCCCCTACACTATCCCTGTAACCTCATGACTAATCCACTTAATCTACACACCCCTGAACACGATGGGGCAAGTCCATATAACCTTTACATTGTTGGAATATTGTGGTAGCCTTTCAATTTTGTTGAATTTGAATAAAGGATAACAGTAGGTATGTACAATATTCATACTGTGTTTACCTGAATTACAAAAATACTGCAATTTTATACATTGCTCTCAATGCTGCTTTGTTTTGCAGAGATGGCAAAATACTGGCAACATAGGGAACAATTTCACAAAAATTCATCAAAAGTATTTGTTCTTGCAGCAAGGTGGTTCAATGCTTAACACTGCTGCCTCAGTGATAGGGAACTGGGTTCGATTCCACCCTCTGGTGACTGTGTGGAGTTTGCACATTCTCCCTGTGTCTGCGTGGATTTCTTCCAGGTGCTCCAGTGTCCTCCCATAGTTGAAAGATGTGCAAGATAGGTAAATTGTCCATAGTGTCCAAGGATGTGCAGGCTAGGTGGATTAGCCCTGGGAAATGCAGGGTTACAGGGATAGGGTAAAGGGGTGGATCTTGGTGGTATGCTCTTTGGAGGGTTGGTATGGACTTGATGGACCAAATGACCTGCTTCCACACTGTAGGGATTCTCTGATTCTATGAATTTGAAATGATAAATGAAGGCTGTTGTGCAAGAAACATTTGGTGTAACATTATGGCTCAATGCGAACGTAACTTTATTTTCACCCATCTTGTCATAGTAGTATGTGATAAAACTAAGTTATCCTAGACACTTTGAGAGAATTATTCCCTTTATTGCATAAGTTATACTTGATTCATGTAACAGAGTAGAACTATTTTTGTCTTTAAAAGTGGCAATTCGTGATATTTTAGATGAAAATGGATCATTTCTGATCAGCTATATTGGGTTTTTATCAGAGTTTGGAGTCTGAACTCTGATTCTCGTGATGTTTAAAGCACATTAAACTAATTTTATAATTTGAATGAAGATGTTCTTGTGCAGAAAAAACTTACGATCTTCAGTGTTCAAAACCATTGGATTTGATTAATTAAAGGGGGAAAAAACTATAAAATATGGAAATCTGAACAATAAACAGCGTGCAGGAAATGTACAGCAGGTCATACAGAAGCTGTGAAACACAAAGATCAGATAATATGTTGTATGTGGTCATTCATCAGAACATTTAATTTTTTAATTTAGAAGGAAACCACTAAAAATGCTGAATTTTGGGAGAGTTCAGAACCAGAGGGTGAAAATTTCAGAGTTAACGGGTTGCACATTCAAAATAGATGTGAAGAAATTTCATCTGTGTTGTGAATCTGTGGAATTTTTCACCACAAAGGGTTGTTAAGGTTAGGTCGTTAAGTATGTTGAAGGCTGAGATAGGTTTTTAATCTGTAAAGAAATCGAGGATTATGGGGAAAAGACAGGAAAGTGGAGTTGAGGCTTATCAGTTTCGCCATGATCTCTTTGAGCATAAGAGCAGACTCGATGGGATGATTAGCCTACTATGCTCCTGTGTCTTATGCTTTAATTGGTTTTAAGGGCTTTTGCTCTTGCTTCAACTTCGTTAGAAATGAGATCAGTAGTTTCCATTTTTGAAAAGATATAGCTGTGGTATACAGCAATTGATTTTGTAGAAGGTGTAGCCCTCCTTGATAAAATTATATGTTGGTATATATTACAGAATTAGTTTATAAGAAATCCATAAGGGGTAGAACCACATTCCAAACAGCTTAATCATTGCACATTCACAGTTGAGCTGAATTGTATTATTGATTCATTTCTTTTAAACAGCAGCTGGACAATAGCACTATTTACTTTTACATGCCTCTCTGTCTGAATGGTGAAATGACAGAATAACCTGTCATGTGACAGGCTGTTTATTCTAGCCTTGGCAATCAAAGTAGTTGTATCGTTGCCAGAGTGAAAAAGAATGATACATTTGAAAGAACAGAGTTGTGTGTATGAGGAGGATCTTACCTCATTCACTTCCAACACTGATTTTTCTTCCTAGGCCCTTTTTTTTTTGGCTGAAGGTCGAAATTAATGCTGAGCTACAGTTTTTGTGAATGCTATCAAGTTGTCACGTTGTCAGGTCATCATTTCTTCAGAGTCAGCAATTGACCATAGAAGGAAAAAGTCTGCATTTGTATGGTTGTTCATTTCTTGACATTTAGGACATCTCCTAGCACTTGACAATCAATGAAGAGCGGAGGACCTACCTTTTATTATTAGTCCAATTTTGTTCTTGAGAGATGTTCTTGCATTGGCTTCTCATAAGACAGTAATAAATAGTCATAATCCTGGTTAGAATCTGTTTCTTTTTTTCCCCAATTGTCTACAGATACTCAGGCCAACCAAAGAAAATTTCTCCCTCAACCTATGCCTTTCACATTACAGTCATAACTCAGATACATAGGAGCATAGGGGCAAGAGTCCCCATTTAGTCTGTTGAGACTGCCCCACCATTCAATGCATTCATGGTTTATTGAACACTTCAATCTTATTAACTCACCCTTTCCCATAACCCTGTCCTCCACTGATAATCAGAAGTCGAACAATCTCTACTTTTAAACACATGTAAAGACTGAGCTTCCACAGCTCCCTGGAATCAGTGTAGGTTCATCGAGCACAGGATGTTAGGGGACTAGGGCTTGCTGCAAATTGAGAAGTTAATAGAAGAAGTTTTGATGCCCCAAAATTTACAGAGAGTGGAATGTGGGAAATAGTGAGGAAAATTGTTGGAATTGTTGAGTTTGCATCTAAGAAAACCATGAATGAGAGATTCAGCAGCTGATGAGCTAAGATGATTTTTGAGAGAAATTATGTAGATTTAGAGATGACATAAGCCTAAGTTTGAAAGCTCACCTCAGGATTAAATGTAGCGTCAAGGTGGCAAATAGACCCACTTAATCCCAGACTGTTGCCAGAGAAAGAAACAAATTGTGATGGCTTCAGTCTTCCCAAAAGTTAATTGGTAGAAATTTCAGCTCATCTAGTATTGGATGTTGGATAAACAGGTCTGATGATTTGGCAACAGTGGAAGAATTCAGAGAGGTTCTAGTGAAGTAGAGTTGAGAAATATTGGCTAACTCGTATATTAATAATTATAATTGAGAGCTACCTGGTTTGTCTAGTTCATTACAAAACCAAATGTACCAATTATGCACTGAGTCAGTGAGGAAATGAGAAAATAGAAGATTTATTGTTTTTCAAGATCAGATGGTTCTTTTAGATCTTCATTATGCATTTGTCTATGGAAAAATGAATAAGGCAAGTATTCGGTTCTGAAAGCATTCTTCTGTGATTCTCCTCTGAATCTTCTACAATTTTTAAAGTCTTTTATTTGTGAATAAGTACTAAAGAATGTTAAGCACAATTAAAGTTTTATGAATCTCATTGTATATTATCTTTACTCATTGTCCTAATACTTTTTCTTCTTAAAGGAAAAACCCATTTTGATGTCCAGTATCTGCAAGACATTCACAGAACACACGGGCTTGAAATGAGAAATTCAGAAGAAGGAGCAAGTGGGACAGTTCTACAGCGTTTGTTGCAAGAGCAGCTCAGATATGGAAACCCCACTGAGAATCGAAATCTCCTTGCCTTGCACCAGCAAGCCACAGTAAATGTCATTGCCTACAACAGTAGTGGGTCTGTAGTACCTACAAACGATGGTCTGACACAAGATGAGCGTCAAGTGGTCACACATTCTGCACGACAGGAACCCCAAGGCCAGGAGCTGCAAGTTGACAATAGTGTCATGGAGAAGCAGCTGCAGACCAGAGCAGCACAAGCACAGAATAACGAGGAACTGCCAACTTATGAAGAAGCGAAGGTCCAATCACAGTTTTTTAGAGGACAGCAACATACAGCAGCAGGAACTGCTTTCTTTGTTACTGGAATAAATAACCAGAAGATGAGAACTGAAGGGCGGTCCACAGTCCAGAGGCTGGGTACTGGAAAGGTTCACCAAGATGATGGGCTTAAAGACTTGAAACAAGGTCATGTTCGTTCTCTCAGTGAGCGGCTTATGCAGCTCTCCTTAGCTACAACTGGTGTAAAAGCACAATCTTCAATTGCAAGTAGTGTGATTTCGTCCCAACAGGCGAATGAATTCTACACACATGCTGGGCATGTTTTGTCTCAGACGTCCATAAAGGGAATAGACCCTAGGGGGCCTCCACCTGAATATCCTTACAAAAATATGTCAACTTTACCTGTTACTTCCAAGGCTCAGGACTATGGCAATTTCTACAGTGACATTAGACTGGGAATGACAACGGAAGGTTTAAAGCCGCCTTCAACCTCTCAGCAACACATTAAGCCAGATGCTCCTGTTATGAGGTACCAACCACCTCCTGAGTATGGGGCTGTCAGGTACGTAAAGAGGGACCATTCTAAAGTCCTGGTCTCCAGTGCAATTTTATCTTTATGGGAAAAGTAAAGGGCAAAGTCTCAGTTTATGATTTGACATCGAGCACACGGTGCAGAAATAACCCCAATGGAACAGATCTAAGTTATTGTTTATGTTCCACAAAGAATTCCTTCCACCCTAATCTAATCCCCTCAGCATAACTTTATATTTTGTGTTGACCTCATCTACTTATCCAACTTACCTTAAATGGTGCTATTCATCATAACAACTATTTTTGGTATCAAGTAAAACTTTCCTTATAAATTTTAAAGATCTTTTACAATCTTAGAAAACCACAATAGGGTCATCTGTCAGTCATTTATTAGAGGATGAGTGATGATGTACTTGATCTTTCCTGTTGATTATAATTTACAAGTTCAAGTTCATTCTTGTAAAACCTCTCACCAGTGCATTTGTATCCTCCTCATAATATGGGAATTAGAACTCCAAGATTTTTCAAGGAAGGTATAACCAAAGCTCTGTGCAAGTTGTATTCCGTTAGAACAAAAAAAAATGAATATGAAAGTAGTTTGTGGTAAGTTACAGGATCTCGCTCTAGTATTCATTTTCCATGTTAGAATTCGGTGATCATCATTCATTCTTTAATTGAATAGGTCCGTTTGAGCCAAGCTCAATCCAGTGCTTGCCTGATGCTCCCACATGCATACTTTCCATTGTTTATTGATTAGCATTTAGATTTTTGCTTTTCTTCCCTTCTGTCTTCCCAGTTCAAGGTGTTGAAGTCAGCTTGACTGCTGCTCTGATAGGGATAACTGACTAGTATAGACAGTAGATCAAACCTGGTAACCATCTTGGCCTGTATAGAGCAGTACATGTATGTTCTGGCCTCAAACTTGTGGCCAACTGTTCCATAATAGTCTACAGGAAGGGCTGAGAGATTAAACCACAAACCACATACCATACCAACATAATAAATGTGTAAGAGGCCAGAGATGGAGAAGGACGTATTTTGAAGGTTTATAGAACTGGTGGAGGTTACAGTGGTAGGGTGGGCAAAGCCATGGAAGAATTGGATATCAAAGATAAGAAATTGAAACTTGGGGCATTACTGAACTGGGAACCATTGCAGCTTGATGTGTTTCATAGCGATTTGGATGAGTTCAGGATTATGGAGGTTGAAAGAAGAAAACTAGCAAAAGGGACTCCATGTCTGTCTGAATGGCAATGCTAAAATGGCACACACAACTGCTTTTTAATATTTATCCCACAAAATTGCAGTTGAAACCCAATATTTTCAATTTTTGGACATCTATTTGGGTTACATTGAATGCTGTTTTGTCATGAAAACATTATTCTGTTGGTTCAACAGTTATAACAATAGAGAAAGTAGACTTTGATAGGGGATCATGGAGTTATCTTATTGGCCCTTGCTTTTTTACTTCCCCCCCCCCCCCCATGACTTTTCTATGTTTTTTGGAGTGGTATGTTCTGTGATTGACTTACTATTACAGAAACAAGTTTGTGTCATGTTCTAAGGCACCAAAACTGACAACTCCATAAAGTGCAAAATTATCTTCATTAAAAAATAGAAACTAATTATCTTCCTTGAAGGATTTGACTCTGATTCCCAGATGCAAGTAATCCTTCAGTTTCTTTGCTCATTGAATGTTCTTCAGGAATAAACCTACGCAACCACAGTCTGGGCTACTTGACCATGCCGACATTGCAATTATACATGTACGTTGAGCAGAAAGTTTACTTCCAAAAGGATTTTGAACTGAAATTCCTCATATTAATGAGCAGAAACATTTACCAAAGTTCTATGTGATCTTTTACTTTCCCAAATATTCCCTGCAGAAATAATGCCAGAAGACTGGAGGATAGCAAATGTTGTACCTTCTTCAAGAAAGAAGGTAGAGACAACCCTGGTAATTATAGACTAGTGAGTCTTACTTCAGTTGTGGGTAAAGTGTTGGAAAAGATTATAAGACAGAGGATTTATAACCACCTACAGAGGAATAAGGTGATACGGGATAGTGAACACAGTTTTGTGAAGGGTAGGTCATGCCTCACAAACCTTATTGAGTTCTTTGAGATGGTGACTAAACAGGTGGATGAGGGTAAAATGGTTGATGTAGTGTATATGGATTTCAGTAAGATGTTTGATAAGGTGCCCCACAGTAGGCTATTGCACAAAATATGGAGGCATGGGATTGAGGATGATTTAGCGGTTTGGATCAGAAATTGGCTAGCTGAAAGAAGACTGATTGAACTGAAAGAAGTGGTGGTTTATGGGAAATGTTTATCCTGGAGTTCAGTTACTAGCAGTGTACTATGAGGATCTGTTTTGGGGCTACTACTGTTTGTCATTTTTATAAATAACCTAAATGAGTCAGAGAAGGATGTGTTAGTAAATTTGCCTATAACGCTAAGGTAGGTGGAGTTGTGGATAGTGCTGAAGGATGTTGCAGGTTACAGTGGAACATAGATAAGCTGCAGAACTGGTCTGAGAGGTGGCAAATGAAGTTTAATGTGGAAAAGTGTGAGGTGATTCACTTTGGAAGGAGCAACGGGAATAAAGAGTACTGGGCTAAAGGTAGGATTCTTGGTAATGTGGATGAGCAGAGAGATCTCTGTGTCCATGTACATAAATCCTTGAAAATTGCCACCCAGGTTGGTTGAGTTGTTAAGAAGGTATATGGTGTGTTAGCTTTTATAGGTAGAGGGATTGAGTTTCAGAGCCACGAGGTCATTCTGCAGCTGTACAAAATTCTAGTGCGGCCGCACTTGGAATATTGTGTGCAGTTTTGGTCACCGCATTATAGGAAGGGTGTGGAAGCTTTGGAAATTGTGTAGAGGAGATTTACTCGGATGTTGCCTGATATGGAGGGAAGGTGTTACAAGGAAAGACTGAGGGACTTGAGGCTGTTTTCGTTAGAGAGAAGGAGGTTTAGAGGTGACTTAATTGAGACACACAAGATGTTCAGAGGATTAGATGGGGGGGGGGACAGTGAGAGCCTTTTTCCTCAGATGGTGATTGGTAGCACGAGCGGACATAATTTTAAATTGAGGGGTGATAGATATAGGACAGATGTCAGGGAGTTTGTTTACTCGACGAGTAGTAGAGGTGTAGAATGTACTGCCTGCAACAGTAGTGGACTCGCCAACTTTAAGGGCATTTAAATGGTAATTGGATAAACATATGGATGAAAATGGAATAGTGTAGGATAGATAGACTTCAGGTAGGTGCAACATCGAGGCCCGAAGGGCCTGTACTGAGCTGTAAAGCTGTATTCGAACACAGTTGGCGGAGTAACTGATGAAAACCTTGGCAGAAATGCAGAACTATAATTTGTAGCATTTTCATTTGCCATATGTTAATTACCTTTTGAGTATTTTTATGATTGTACAACCCTGAGTGGGAGCAGAGCAGCAGTTCCTATGGGATCTGTGGACAAGGTAGAGCATTGGATCCTGATGGTCTTCTTTGACTTGGTCATCTGATAACACGTTACAATATGAAATCGTAGCCTTTCTTGTCCTGTGGTGAGCCCATACTTGTAATTATATCCAGTTTTTACAGTATTCATTTCCAAGAGAAATAAAATCCATTAATCATGTCCACATGTTAGCTGCAAATGGAAGTAAATTTTCATGAGTTGAATTCTCTGTCATGCTGCAGGCTTGAGGGTGTTGGCACGCACTGTTTCCTCTCAGTTCTCTTTGTTGACATTCAAATTCACTCACTGGATGTGAATGCCAGCATTATTGCCAATTCCTAATTATCCTTCAGAAGGCGGTGACAAGCCACCTTCTTCAACTGCAGTGGTCCATGTGCTGTAGTACATCCGCGGTGCTGTTAGGAAGGAATTGCCATGATTTTGGTTAAATGTTACTTAAGGAACAGCAACTTGATTTCAAGTCAGGATGTTGAGTGTCTTGGAGGGAACTTGAGGCAATGTCATGTTCCCATGCATAATTTTTCCATGAAGAAAATGGGAAAATTGGAGAAGTTGTAGTTTTGCTCTTCTGTAATACATACTTGTGCAGTATATCGAGGAGTTGACTGATGACATTTTGAAAATGGAAGCAATTTTTTAAAAAAGGCTGCGAAGTCTAAATCTGGGGAGTTCCATTCATCCTATTCAAATCTTCCTGACCAACTCCAAATGGTGTTGGACTGCATGACCCCAGTAGTTTGGAGCTTATGCTTGTTGCTTGATCAAGAACTGATATTTTAAATCTTAATATGAATGCAAATATTTAAGAAAGTGGACAGTTGATTTGCAGCAGGTCTCAAAAGCATAACGTCTTTTGTACATTGAAAAGAATGAGAATGCATTATTCATGCTCCCTTTACTGCAGAGAGTGCTGCAAACTGATGTGGAACATTTTTTGCTTTCATCTAATATTCCTGACAGGGTCAACTGGACAACGCTGATCCCAGGCTTTCTACTGTGCTGCTATTGAACGAGTATGTAGAAGTGCAGTAGTGTGCCTGACACAATGTGAATTTTTTTGTGTCTTCTCCTTTCCTTCCTTCCTGTAGGGAAACACCTGGCCTCCACTTTGGGCCTTTCCCTGATGACGCAGCTGGGATCAGGAACTCCGACACAATAACTATTTTTTTCTTGGTATTTAAAGTACCCTTCAACATCCTCTTCAGTTCTATATTGGGATAAGCCAAACTAAAATCCAGCAAGCAGTTGTTTTTCGAAAAGACAAGTTCTAGGGATGGGCTATTCTTTCAAATAGACTTTAGAGATATTTGCAAAGTTACACCGTGAGAAATTTCCAGCCATATATAGTCTCGGTATGCATTGTTGTGTGCTACTGCTACTACATCCTGTTAGTAGTCCTGTTAGTTGTTCCTTTGTCTCATCATTTTCTTTGTATGAAGACCAATAACAAATGCCAAATCAGGAAGAAGGAGGCAAATTATGGCATATCTGAACACAGCCAGTGATTAGCTTTTGAAGTTGGCCAGAGGCATGCCTTACCATGTAGGTGGTTATAGGGTTAGGATTCCAAAGAGTTGATCCTGATGGCTCTGCTGGGAGTGGGGCTGGAGGAAAGATTACACAACTAATCTATCTGAGGGATGGAGGGCAATGAAATTACTCTAGACTGTGTACTTTCTGACTTAGTGCACTGCTTCTTTTCTCATCCAGTTCACATCTCCGCAGCCTTTGTCGTCAATCACACTGTTTTCCTCCAATCTCTCCCTTCCATTGTCTACCTCAGTGAAGTTACCTTTCCTGGTAACTTTTACCCATCCATTCATAGCTCGAACAAAATGAGTACTGGATTCTTTTCCCATCTTGTGCCATTATATTTGCAGTCCCCTTCAATCAGCTTTGCTCCACATCCTCTACATGTTGCCCCTTGGTGAGACCATTTTATGGCAGGTTCCAAATGTAATATGCTGAGAATGCCCAGCTCCACAACTCCATTCCTTGCCTCAACTAATTAACTGTCTCTGGTTGTCAGTCTTTTTATCTCGATGAGCTACGACTTCTTCAAACTGAACTTTGGCAAATCTGAGAACAGTACCTAGGCTTCTGACACCAATTCTATACTGTTAGCTCCATCTCCTTCATGGCCTATGTTTGTTTGTATTGGACTGCTTTCTAAAACAAACAGCAACTTGTTTAACATCATATCAGTTGTCATCCCAAAGGCTTCAGCTTCTAATATATATGTAGTATGTTTCACCCAGTTTTCATGCAGTTAAAACCCTGATCTCTGCCTTTCTTTCTCTAGGCCTAACAATTCCATTGCTCTCATGACTGATCTAATATTGTTTCCTCTCCATAAACTTCAAAGTCCCAAACTCTGCTATCCTAGAAGTTGTGTTTATCCATTGCATTTTTGCTTCCTGAACTAAATAAGCTACGGTTATGTGTCTCTGGTTTAAAACTGCCTTCCTCTTGTTTAAATCAATTCATGGCCTTTTGGTTCCCTGTCTCTTTCACAACCCCATAACTGTCTGAGAATGATTTTTCTGCAGTTCTGCCCTGATGTATAATCCTTTCCTCTCAAAATTGGGAGTGCTATCTTATGTCTTGGCCCAGGCGCATGGAATTCTCTTCCTAAACCTCTGTATTCCATTAATGTTTAGTACTCTCAGACTTGAGTTTTTGATCATCACACTGAATATATCATCCTTTGCTTAGACATTTATCATTATAAAATCACAGTACAGGTGTGAATTTTACAGGTTATTGTGATGTGGAATGGCTCTGTATGGTCTTGGGTTTAAGGCTTTAGTTGAGATTGAGCAGAACAATGAGATTGTGTATCATTATGTGTACTGCTTCAAATGAAAGTTTATCAAGATTGAAATCAATGGATTTTTCTTTTGTGTATTCAGGCACTGGAAGGAAAGATGAGTAAATGGAGTTGTGGTAAAGATTAACTGTAAACTGAGAGATTGGTGTGTTCCTGTCCCTATTTCACTCCCATCCGTCCAAAGTCTCTTTCCAATGCTTTAACAATATCTTTGGTCCTGCCCCATGCAGTCATTCTTCACCCAGTTCATGTCCTCCAATTAACCTTTGTGTGCAGTCTATCTTGCAAGTATAAATACTCAATAATAATTCAACAAAGAAATTCTGAAGAATCGGATGTGGAGGCAGAGTGCTTGAAAACTGACAAGTTTGTTTTTCAAACTCACATACCTGTTTGCTTCAGACTTGTCAGCAGATATAATTTTTTTCCAGCCCTGCCTCATCTTGCGATATGCCCTAAAGTTGTTTCTTTCATTACATTGGTGTTAAAAAAAATGCTGTGATTGACAGTAGCTGGAGGGTTGAGGTTATTGCTTAACCAAGCAATGAAAAGAAGCATAAAATAATGTTTGGTTGTTTGCCTGCAGTGCACTCATTGGTATGTGTTTATTTTTTAAAAATCCACGAGTAATCAAATATAATATACTTGTTTTACCAGTCTAGAAGTATTTGGAGAATTCCATTGGACACTGTTTCTCATTTAAGTTGCTCGTAAAAGGCAAGTCATGCATTTGGGAGAGGATAGCGAGAAAAACTGACATTTCTTATGGCAAAACAACTAAAGCTCCTGGATGCACCCTGCAGATTTGCACAAGGAGTCTGTTCCAATCCTCCTCTTCAAATAGTGGCAATTGTTAGAGTATATTACAGCAGTATATTGGATGGAGGATTACAATTTTTCATTTAACAGGAACCTAATCTCATGTGGTGAGAAAAATGGTACCAAAAATGGTGGCAAAACAGCTCCTTTATAGGAACGCAGTGAATTCACTACATGGTATTTGTATTATGATTATGAATACACAGTCACTGATATTAGCCTTTAATATTCTCAGTCCATTTCCTGAGAGAATTGAGGATAGGAAAACTGAGTGGAGGTCAGTGATTGGCCGGTATCGTGTTAAATGATGGAGCAACAGTGAGGGGCCTTTATGATTTGCATTTCTCCTGTTTTTTATGTTCTTCTCATTACTCTGTGCAAGTAGTAGTCCTTTTTTTTTCATATTAACAGGCAAAGTCAAGAAGGGTCGACACATCAGCAGCTGCAGTTACAGCAGCGAACCTATCAACACAGCCCATCGTCATCTCAGACATCAATGGGATCTACGTCAGTGATGCAGCCACCACCCTCACCAAATCTGCTGACTGCTCAACACCAACAGACCCCCCTTACAAGCCACCTGAATCAGCAGTTCCAGGGTGACCCATTGGCCATTGTCTTGCGAGCTCAACAAATGGTAGAAATCTTGTCCGAGGAAAACCGTGCTCTTCGGCAGGAGTTGGAGGGATACTATGACAAAGTAGCTAAATTACAGAAGGTGATACATGTTCCATTAGCAACCTTTACAGTACGTGTAGCATGAATGAATAATTACTTATGGTATCATAGGCGATTTCCAAGAGGATTTGATGAAGAGGTAAGTCATGGATATTGCTCCTTCATCCTTGGGGCTGAATTCAAAGTCATCCCTTAGAAGGGAATAAGGTAATAGTTTCTTAAATTCACTTCAATTAAATAGCTTTGGGACAGTGGCAATCGTTGCAGGTGCAGATCCATATCCTGAAACTGCTCTTAAAGTGGCAGTAAATTAAAGAAATCTGCTGAAGTACTTTGCCTGGAAATGGAAATGGAAATGTGGCAAGCATGCTTTTCTTGAGGCACATTTTTAAGATAAATTAGAGGTAAACCTTCAACCTCGAATAAATTGAGGGAATGTCAGATAGTTTTGCAATCTAATATTTTGTGACTTTTAGCTGCGGTGTTTGTAAGTACTCTGATTCATTTTGATTGCGTGATATACTTTAGTTTGTAAGTTCACTGATCTCACTGCACCAACCTCAGATTCTTCAGATTTGGGGAAGTCTAAATTTAGTTCACTTTCAAAAACCAACTTACTGAGACATCTGACTCTGTTGAATTTTCTCAATACTTGGCACGGAGTGCATGCGGTTTCCACATAAAATCACAGAAACAGACCCTTCGGTCCAACTCGTCCATGCCACATAACCTACATCGTCTCATTTGCTAGCACTTGGTCCATACCCCTCTCTAAATCCTTCCTGTTCCTACCCCTCCAGATGTCTTTTAAATGTTGTAATTGTACCAGCCTCTACCACTTCTGCCAGCTCATTCCATACATGCACCACCCTCTGCGTGAAAAAGTTGCCCTTTTGGTCCCTTTTATATCTTTTCCCTTCTCACCTTAAACCTACGCCCACTTGTTTTGGACTCCACCATCCTGAGGAAAAGACCTTGCCTATTTACCCTATCCATGTCCCTCATGATATGTGACTGTGTGTGGTCACATAATACTTTTGAGATCCAGAGAGCTTTGTTTCGGATTGGTAGTGATGAGGATTAGGCAATTTAGAAGTGTATGAGTAGTTACTGGTTTAACCAGATAAAACTGCATAATTTATTGTTACAGACTTTCTGACTGCTTGATAAGCTAGGATTAGCAATGTTAGACTGTTAGTTTGCAGGTTTAGTTTGGAGCCAATGGAAAGAATTCCAGTCAGCGCTTCCAGTTTCACTTAAAAGCCTGGACAGTTAGCCTGTCATGCTGTGACTTATTATTTCAGATGCTAAATTATAAAGTTGAGGGATTAAACTGCTACTAAAGTTCCATTGGCAGTCACCATGGAGTCACAAGGACCCAAAAGAAACCTCATCTCTCAATCTTCTTTCCCTCCAAATTGGTTGCTACGTGACTGAAAAATGTACTTGATTCTCATTAATTGGGCAAGAACAGGATCCTCTTCACAAGAGCATTAAAACAGTTAAACTGAACATTAGCAGACTCTTGATCACTGCATGAATACACACCATCCTTTATCAAAGTTCCAGTCTTTGGAGACATGGATCTTCAGGAAAAGCTGCCAGCTATTGAAACTGATTGACATGTTAAACTTTGAGTGTAAGACCAAGGTGTAGAGGGAGTTAGCCTTTCTGTTTGTGTTCTTTCCTTAGTGGATCTGTTCTTTTGGATTATGTTTCATTTTTTGGAGTTTTTTTTAAACTCTAGAATTAAGACAGCTATTTCTAAACTAGGCAGGAGGGCCATCGGATTCATGTGTGCTCCCCTGAGAGAGCTGACTTGAGCATAGTAATCCAAGGTGAACACTCAGACTATGACTAGATGTAGAGAGAGTGCAGTTAACACTGAAGCGAATTGAGGGCTTAGTTTCATGTACTCCAGCCTCATGAAAACTAAATATTTCTTATTTCAGCTTAGATTATAGAGAGAGGATGATGCTCCTGAGCAGAAACCAAGGAAAAGATAGGGAAATCAATCAACAAGTTAATCAAGGCTGCTGTTTTCTGTCTTTTGCTGCTTTTTCGCTTGACATCTAAGATCACAAATGGCACATAGCATGCATAGCTCAAAACAGAGGATGTTACTGTAATGCATGTGGGATGGGAACACAGCCCACTTCTTCCACAAATTTGAGCCATTCTCTCTATAATGGACTTGATCATTTAATTTTCTACTACCCAAGTAGTTATTGAATAAGCAAGCTAGAGTCAAGAGTTCACATCTGCCAGAATGTGTTATGAAATTGAACTCAGTAATTCTGATACTTTGTGTGGAATCTCCAGAGAAAAAAATCACCTCAGAAAACTGAGATTATTGTCAAAAATCTGACTGCTTTAAGGTCCTTAAAGGACAAGAAAATATCACTCCGCCCTGTTGTGACTTCAGCCCCAAGGTATGTTGTTTACTGCAGCAGCTAGTTTTTATGAAGTCTCTTTAATGCAATAAAATATTCCAAGACATTTCATGATATAGCAAAACTTGGCAGATCCACATGTGGAAGTATTGGACAGGGGAGCGGGGCCATTATAAGGAGTGTGTTAAAGGAGGAAAGAGAGTTAGAAAGTTTTTGGAGAGGGTGTTCTAAATCTTGGGATCTTGACATTTGAAAGTACAGCTCCTAACAGTGTAGTGATTAATATCAGGGTTGCTCAAGAACGCCACTGGGATTAGAGAATCACAGATATCTTGGAATCCTGTCAGGATGGAGGAAGGATAATGGGGGGTGGAACCATGGAAGTACTTGAAAACAAAGGTGAGGATTTTAAACTGACCTGTTGCTGAACTTGGATCTACTGTAGACCTTTTGAGCACAAACATGATGAGTGGACAAAAGTTGGTGTGGTAAAGAGCATGGGCAACTGAATTTTGGATGACATTGTTTTTAATGAAGGCCATCCAGGAGTGTGTCAGAACAGTGGTTCTTAGAGTGATCTGGTCCACAGGTTAGTCCAAAATGCAAGTTACTACACGTTTTTCATTGCAGTTAAGGTTGATCAGTGAACACCTATTCAAGTAATTCATTTTTAAAAAACTGGTTTCCCATTAGTATGCTTTAAAATAATTCAGAATCTCTGTGTGTCACTATGTTGATAGTTGCAGTACTGACTGGTCTGACCACTGATCTGAGATTTTCCATCTGCCTGACTCCCTGCAGATATTAATATATTCCTGAGAACCTTTCTGTTATAACGTCTGAAAGAGAGTCTAAGTTACTCAAAGGGAAACAGGGTTATTATTGTAAAAAGATTTTCCAACAGGTTTGGAGTGTTAGTGAGTCACCAAATCCAGAAAGACCAGAAATTTGAAAGCAGGTTAATTGAAATCTGATCTGAGTCCCCTGGGGATTCCATTTCAAAATCTCTGACTTGAGTGTAGTAATTTGCTAATATGAGTTTGATATTCTCAACATATTGCACTTTAGAATTTAGGACAGCTCCAATATTGGCATCAGCCTGCAATCATTGTACTACCTTGAACTGGTCAAAAAATGATGGTTCTTATTTCTGAACCAACTCCAGTGCTTGTATCTGTTCTGATCTCCTGAATGTATTATGCATATACTGTGAATCTGTTGCTTCAGGCACTAGTGAAGGAGCTGACTGGAAATTTTTCTTTTCATGTAGCTGGAGATGGAAATTGAGAGAGTTTCAGAAGCTTATGAAAACCTGGTGAAATCATCTTCCAAGAAAGAAACCTTGGAAAAAGCTATGCGGAATAAGTTAGAAGGTGAAATCCGCAGACTTTACGACTTCAATCGAGATTTGAGAGGTAAATGTGTCTTAATGCTTCAGTAGTTTTGTATTTGGTGACTTGGTTCATTCCACGATAGCAATACTCTTCTCTATTGCTCACCTCGCATAGAATCATAGACAAATGTCTGCCTTCCTGTGTCAAAGAACGATGTATTAATGAACAAAGTTAATTGGCAAGAGGGGAGTTGGTTATAAAATAAGTTTAAATTTATGAATGCTAGCTGGCAAAAAATTCTTTCTCCTGGGTGCATTAACTGGGGATCATTGTGATGGGGGCAAAGGGAAAAGTTAGATTCTATTTAAATAAAGGATTATTGAATTTTGCCATCAGCAGCAGCAAGTAAGGTAGATGCAATGATATCATTTGATAGGGATTAAGATCATGGAGCTGAAGTAGACCATTCAGCCCGTTGAGCCTGCCCACCACTCAATGAGATCATGACTGATCTGAGAGTCCTTGATGCGAGTCTCCTGCCTTTTTCCCCATAATTTTTGATTTCCTTATTGATTAACTACAATAAATATTTGAAAAGGAGCATAAAGCATTTCGTATAAATGGGGTTGGGTTGGTTACTGTCACTGTAATGGTATTTGGCTAAACAAACATTGCTTCCCTGCTATACGTGCTCAGGTTCTTTAATATTCTGCCTTTTGAAACTGCAAAGAAGTTTATGGTGGTCAAGGAGATTGACAAAATTCCTATGCCTGTCTTAAATGAAGATATTGATCAGCTACTCTGAAATCTATTCAATTTATAGCCTCAGTTCTTTAATAACTAACTAATTGAATATTTTCCTCATTTACCTGCCTGCTAAGTTGTTTTGCTGATGTAGCTTACAATGTTGATTCATGTGTGTTTTGAGCAGGTTTCATTTGTTGAAATATCAGCCAATATTTGAGAGTAAATAGTTAGACTTCCAACTCTGGGAAGAATGATGACACACTTTATAAATTGTAGCATTTGGGGTTTGTGGCCTTCCTTGTGTGGATAACATATTTTGTTGTCCTACATCCAAACGTTCAATGGCAACAATTACATTGTTAAGCTACTATATAAATACAATTTATATAGTAGGGTTTTGTAAAGTAATGTGTAACCAGTCCAACTCTGAAAGGGGCCATACCAGATCTGGAATTGGGGAATGAGCTAGCCAAATGATCAAAGTTTCAGTGGGGAGCATTTCAGGAACAGTGACCATAATTCGGCAAGTTTTAAGTTACTTATGGATGAGGATAAGAGTCGTCCTCTGGTGAAAATACTGAACTGGGGAAAGGCTAACTACGACAATATTAGGCAAGAGCAGGGGAATGTAGATTGAGGGCAGCTGTTTGAAGGTAAACCTACATTTGTCCTGAGAGAATTTTTAAATACCAGTTGATTAGAGTTCAGAACCAGCATGTTCATGTAAAAATGAAGGACAGGGATGGCAAGATTCGGGAACTTTGATAAGAGAAATTGAGTTTAGTCAAAAAGAAAAAAAGGCATAATGAAGTTTAGGAAACTGAAGATTAGATTCGATTCCCTGCAGCGTGGAAACAGGCCCTTCGGCCCAACAAATCCACATCGACCCTCCGAAGAATAATCCATCCAGACCCATTTCCCTCTGACTAATGCACCTAACACTATGGGCAATTTAGCATGGCCAATTCACCTGGCCTGCACATCTTTGGACTGTGGGAGGAAACCGGAGCACCCGGAGGAAACCCATGCAGACACTGGGAGAATGTGCAAACTCCACACAGACAGTAGCCCAAGGCTGGAATCGAACCTGGGTCCCTGGCGCTGTGAGGCAGTAGTGCTAACCACTGAGCCAGCCACCGTGCCACCAAGACAGACAGTGCCATTGCTAAATATAATGAAAGAAGGAAAAAACTTGAAGAAATAGTTAAGGAGGACTAAAAGGGATCAGGAAATTTCTTTGGCAAATAGGATTAAGGAAAATCTGAGGTGTTTTATGCGTATATAAAGAGCAAGAGGGTAGGTAAGGAAAGGGTAAATCCACTCAAGGAAAAAGGAGGGAATTAATGAGTGGAGCCAGAGGAAATGGGTGAGGTCTTTAATAAATACTTTGCATTAGTATTCAGAAATGAGAAGGATGTGGTTGGTAATGAGCCTAGAGAAGGATATGTTGATATTCTAGGGCATGTCCTTATAAGAAAGGTGATGTTGCGTGTTTTGAAAAGCATTGTGAGACAAGTTTCTGATGGGAGGCAATTGCTGGGGTGATGTACCAAGTCTTTGTATCCTCTTTAGTCACAGGAGAGGTTCCAGAGAATAGTCAGTGGAGAATAGTCAGTGTTGTTCCTTTGTTTAAGCAGAATAAGAGGGATAATCCTGGAAATTACAGGCTGGTGAGCTTTACATTAGTTGGAGGGAAATTATTGAGAAGATTCTTCGAGAAAGGATTTACTCACATTTGGGAAAATATGTATTAATGATAGGCAACATGGCTCTGTGTGGGGCAAATCATGTCTTTCAAATTTGATTGAGTTCTTTGAGAAAGTGGAAAAGACGATTGAATAGGGCAGAGCGGTGGATGTAATCTACATGGACTTTAGCAAGGCCTTTGACAAGGTGATGTCACCTAGGGTCTGTGGTGAGCTGGCAAGATGGATACAGAACTGGATTTGCCATAGAAGACAGAGTAGCAGTGGAAGGTGTTTTTCTGACTGGAGATCTGTGACCAGTGGTGTTCCACAGGGATCAGTACTGGGAACACTGTTGTTTAAGACATATATAAATGATTTGGAAGAGAACATAGACAATCTGGTTAGTAAATTTGTGGAAGACTCAAAGATTAAGGGGACTGCAGACAGTGAAGAGGATTGGCAGAGGAGAGAGCAGGATATAAATAGGTTGGAGCTTTGGGCAGAGAATTGGCAGAATTGGAAGGCCTAATACAGGAGGGAACGGTAGCACCCTTAATAACATCAGCAAACATAAGGATATCTGTTTACAGGTCCACAGTTTCCTGAAAGTGGCAAGGCAAGTGGCTACATGGTCAAGAAGGCATATGGCATGCGTGCTTTCATCTGTTAGTGCATAGAGTATAAAACATGGTAAGTCATGTTGCAGCTGTATAGAACTATAGTTCAGCTATATCTGGAATTTTGTATGCAGTTCTGGTCACTTCAGTACCAGAAGGATGTGGTGGCTTTGGAGAGAGTATAAAATGGTTTACTAGAATGTTGCCTATTTTGGAGAATATTAGTCATGAGCAGTGATTGGACAAACTTGATTTGTTTTCACTTCAACGTCAAAGGATGAGGGACAGCCTATAGAAGTTTACAAAATTATGAGAGGCATGGATAGTCGGAGTTTTTTTCCCAGGGTAAAAATGCCAGTACTAGAGCATATAGATTTAAGGTAAAAGGGGGAAAGTTTTCTCAGGAGATGTGAAAGGCAGATTGTTTTTACAGATGGTAAGTGCCTAGAATGCACTGACAGAAGAGATGGTTGGAGTAGATGCAATGGCAACATTTAGGAGGCATCGTGAGGCAAATACATGAATAGGCAGGGGATAGAGGGATATGGACCACACAGAGGAAAAATGTTTTTAATTTAGAAAAGCATCATGTGTTTCTATGGGCTTGGTGGGCTGGTGGGCCGTAGGGCCTGTTCCTGTGCTATACTGTTCTTTGTTTTTTGTCCCAAAACGCTCTATTAGGCATTATATGACACTCTACATTGGAGCAGATGACTGAAAACTTGTAAAGCAGTAGGTTTTAAGGACAGTCTTGAAGTAGGAAAGCATCATGTAGAGGCAGGAAGGTTAAACAGGGGATTCAGGACTGGGACAACTGAAGGCATAGACTGCAGTGGTGGGTTGATTAGAACTGGAGAATTAAGGGTGGATCAGATTATTGTATGACTGGAGAGGATTGTAGATATGGAGAGGCCAGTTTATGGATGATTTGACTGAGTTTTAAAATCGAGATATTACTCAACCAGGAGCTAGTGTAAATCAGAAAGCACAGGAGTGATGGGTAAATGGTGGTTGGTGCAAGTTAAGATCTGTCAGCAGATTTTGGATGACCTCAAGTTTGCAAAGGATAAAATGTGAGAGGGCACTTAGGTGCATGATACCCTCATCTGTGTCTTTATTGTATCAGCAGAAAAGCTGTGATAAGTGATGGTACAGAGGTAGAAGCAGGGGTCTTGGTGATGGCTCAGATTTGTAGTTGAAAGCTCCTCTGGGAATCACATCTCCCAATGAAGTTGCACATAGTCTGGATCAACCTCAGAAAGGTGCCATTTGAGGGATGGAATTAATGATGGGGTGGATTTTTTTATTGGGGATGGAAGACAGTGTTTATGGCCTTCCCAATATTTTGTTGGAGGAAGTTTCTGTTTAGCCTATAATGGCTGTTGGATAAGCAGTCTGACAATTTGACACAGTGGAGGGATAGAGAGTAGGTCTTGGTGAGTTAGAGCTAGGTATTGTCAATATGCGTTGTCAGTGAAATCCAGATTGTGCTTTCAGCTAAAGAAAGGAGAAGACCAGGGATAGATTCCTCAGGAAACCCTAGAAGTAGTTATCGGGGATGCAGCGAATAGTTATTGATGGCTGTGAAGTAGAACAAATGGGCCCCAGGGTTGAATTAGTGAATAGCAAGTTTAAGATGAATGTTAGAAGATTACTGCTTGTAAACCGATCAACACATGGAGTAGATTCACAGGTAGACTAGTGGAGGCATAAGCTGAAATAAGTTTCAACAATAGAATACAGTGATGCTTCTTATTGGTTGATGGATGAACAAAGGCTGGTGAAATAGCCTAGCTCATTTGCCTGACGAAGTTCCATTTCTCTCCTGTTGCTTTCTTTGCTTTCATCCTCACCCTTATATTATACTTCCATCCAAAGCTTCTGTTCTCCTGAACGTTTTCCCGCCTTGTAGTTTATTTTGCTTTGAACGTTAACAAATTGCATTTACTTCGGTTTTGTTGTATAAAGATATCTCTCAAAGTATGAAGACTGAATTCTGTTGGCTTCAGAGTTTTCGGAAGTTGGTCAAAATACTTGTATATGCATAACAACTTTAAAGGCTGTAGAGGAAGGTGGCAAAGTTTGGTAGGAATGTTCCAGGTTACGTGACAGACACTGAAGCCTTTGTCAATGAAGGGGAGGAAAAGAATACTCCAAAGAAAGTCAGTGTTAAAGCAATGATATATACATGCAAGTATTTAGGGTGGAGGAATTTGCCAAGAAGTTGAGGTGTATAAAAATAAATAATACTAATTATAAACTGTGAAGTGCATACATTTTCTCCTGTTTGTTTCTGTTGTTCTTTCTATTACAAATTTAGTTTTTTGCACTTTATTGCATTTTAGCTGTTTAAAAAATAATGCTTTCTTTCCCAAGTAGTGCTATTACTTTTGAAATCAATGTGTTGTTTATGTATTGCACATACAAATGACTCATCACTGGATGGATAGGATAGAATTCTAAGTAATATTTGTAAAGAAATGTAAACATGATAGATCCAAAAGGTTTGTAACAAAATTAAAAAAAAACAAATGACGTTCTGTAAAGCAGGTGAGAGGGGAAGTGAGAGAGTGCGCAGAGTATGAAAATAGAGTTTCAAATGAGCTCATCAGACTGGTATTCAGTAACTTAGACAAGTGAAAACATGTAATAAATTTTCCTAAACCAGCATAAATTTCAATAAACCTGCACTTGTGATATTGCAAAGGAATATGATACTTTTGTTATTTTCTACAGTGGTAGGTACACAATCCTGCTTATGGTCAAATTCTAATTGTCAAAGGAGTATAAAGAATTTATGTACGGCAACTATTTTCAAAAATGATACAAATTGTCTATTTATAGGGCAGCAACACAATTTTGGTTTAAAATTTTAGGAACTTGACATTCATTCTGATGCAGTAGCCTGTATTGGATCCGTATGAATTACACATGGATATTCATTACCATATATGCCATCAGAATCTCTTTGTTAGATTCCAGCTTGCAAACTCGCTTCTAGATATCCATTAATATGCAATTTGAAACGTTCTATTGAATTTTTCCTAGTTGTACTTCAGTTGTAACTTGAGTGTACCAGGTTGGTTAGTATTTGAATTGACAACTATTGACTTGATACGTTTCATCTCTGTCCAAAATAGAGAGCCAGCGCGAAAGGTGCATTTATACTAGAAAACAGCTTTGGAAGTAATTCTGCCAGTATAGTTGTGGTCCCCCTGTTACTGTAGAAACAGCTTGTTTTATTGCAGGGAACCATTAACAGTGGGGAATTTTCATTTTAGACAACTGTACGACATACTAGTACATTTACGGTTGTTTTATATCAATTAGGATTTCACGTAGGATATGTGGCACAGAAACAGGCAATTCATCCCAATCAGTCCATGCCTTTGTTTATGCTTCACTCTGATAAAGTTTCTTCAGAAATCCCTGTTGGAGTTTATGGTGTCTGTCTTATTATGATGACTTCTAGTTCCACTCTTTTCCATAAGCAGGAGTATTCTCTCCATATCCACTTTATCATAACATTTCGTAATTCTAAAAACCCTTATTGGCTAATTTAAACTTTTCCTGATATTTTGCAGCCTTATTTTTGATATCACTTTTTTGTAAATCTTGTGTGCACCCTCTCCAGTTCCACTGTATCTGTGTAGATTTGTAAATTGGTTTTATTGTTACATGTACATACATGAGTACAGTGAAAAGTTTACAAATCGCCACTTATATTACCATCTTAGGTACAATGCTACCTAGGTACAGATTCTTAAGTACAAATTCTTAGGAAAAAAATTAGAGAAATAAAGAAAAAGTCCAACATTCCAGACCTTCACGCCATCTTAGGTACAAATGTACAAAATCATAGGAATAAATTAGAAGAATAAAGAAATGAAAAGTTAAGAACAGTAGTCCCTCCAACCCAGTTTGCACCAGCCCTCGCCTCCAAACCATGCCAGATTTCACCTTGAGGCTCTGTATGCTGGGAATCTGAGCTAAGGCTGGGAGTCCATGATGACTTCAGCCGAGGCTTAATTACAGGAGATAAGAAGAAAGAAGGGAAAAATAGCACAAAAAAAAGGAAAAAGAAATGGACGGAGGGGCTGGCCTCTGGCTGAGGAGTCCTACTCCACTGCCATCTTAGTGACCAGAACTGCATAAATTACTCTGAGTGTGGTCCACCCAAGGTTTGATACAGGCTTAGGATAACTTCCCAACTTTCTAATCCCATCCTTCCACAATTAAAATCTGGTACTTGGTTTGCTTTTTTCTATTAAAAGGTCTTGCTAACCCGTGGAACAGTTTTTAGTGATTGATGTATTTGTACTCTGATCTCTTTGTTTTTCTATTCAATGTATTTGTGCTTTCCAAGTAATGGATGATCCCCCTCCCTTTCTTTATCAATCATTTGTTCATTATTGAAGCTTAGATATTTTCAAATAACCTGTTCCGTTGTGTTCATGACACACCACTGGAGCAGATTGGAATTGAACTGGGGCCTTCTGGCTCAAACGTAGGGACGCTGCCACTCTGGTCTGAGCTCTTCCATTCTGGAAATTTGTTGCAGCCTTGCTTAATTCTCTCCTGGTTTTATGTAATTTGCAATTTTACTAAGTATATTTAGATTCCAAAATCCAAAAATTTTTAATGCAAATATTCTAGAGTGGTGATCCAGCACTGATCTGTCTGGAATACCAGTTCCCACTTTCTGCTACTCTGAATAAAACTACAATTTACCGATGCTCCCTGTTTCCTGTCTTGGAGCCAGCTCATGATCTATTCTGCCAAGTCTCATTTCACATTGTCTGACATTCATTTGTCTGTTATGGGGTATTTTAGTAAATTCCTTTTGAAACTCCAGATGAATTGCAACTACTGAAACGCCATTGTATTCTAGTTAACTCTTCCAACAAAAATCAGTAAGGTTGGTCAAGGAATATTTTCCTTTTCAATTTCTAAATTTTCTTTCTATGCTCACTCTAAGGCTTGTATTATTTTTTTCTAGAGATGATCAGCTAATTGGTTTGTCATTTCCTGGGTATGTTATGTCAGTTGTCTTAAGTATTGGAATTACATTAGTTATTGCTGTCCTCTGCTGCACCCTTTTCTAACAAATGATTATATTTGGGTAGTAATATCTCTACTATCTCCTGAATTCTTCTGATATGTATATTATATGTATGAAAAATATATCTAATTCATCAAGACCACGGACTTTGTCCTTTCAAGTTTTAGTTGGTTCAATAAACCATTATTTTAAAGCACTTATCTCATTCTTAAAAGTGTCTCCTAGTTATGGACTGTTCCATGTAGGTGAGCTTTGAATACAAGTGAGACCACCGCAAAGTTACATTTGTAGTAACATTAATTGCAAAGCGGCTACTTGAAAAGGTTGGTTTTAACCAGTGGAGAGTATAATGCTGGAAAGGTACAGCAGGTCAGGTAGCATCCGAGGAGCAGGAGAATCGACATTTCAGGCATAAGCCCTTCATCAGGAATTCCTGATGAAGGGCTTATGGCCGAAACATCAATTTTCCTGCTCCACGGATGCTGCCTAACCTGCTGTGCTTTTCCAGCACTACACTCTCAACTCTGATCTCCAGCATCTGCAGTCCTCACTTTCTCCTGGTTTTAACCAGTGGCAAAAAACACAAACTAGGCTTGTCACAGGAGGTTGAGAAGCCGAGATTTTGCCTATTGATCAGTTGTACTCGACTTCAAGTGAAAACAAGTTTAAAAGAAATGGTTTGCATGATCTTCCCCAGATCTGACAGTGGTACAACACGAAATCATAAATTTTAAAAGTTTACTGATGTGGGAACTACTTTTGTGTTTGCCAACTGGTATCTGCAGCATTGGCACCAGAGCTAGTTTCTCTGAACTACTTGAAGAATTACTGTACTGCAAAGTACCATTTTCATAATGCAGCAACTAATCCAGGCTCCTTTGACAACACATTTCAATCTTGTAACCTGTATTCACTAGAACAACGAAAGCAGCAGATTCATGGGGGCACCATAACTTGCAGGTTCCCCTCCAAACCACACATCTTGATTTGGAACTATGTTGCTGTTGCTTCTCTGTCGCTGGGTCAAAATTCAACATCCCCTCTTCCTAACAGCACTCAGTGTCCCTGTATCTCAGCACTGCAGTGGTTCATGAAGGCAGCTCACCACCACCTTCTTGAGCATGATTATAGATGGGCAATATATGATGGTCTAGTTAGAATGCCTATGTTCCATGAACAAATATTTAAAAAAAAAACTGTTCCACTTGCCTCCAAAATTTTATTGTTTAATTTTCTTGCGTTCTATAAATTGTAGATCGATTGGAAACTGCTAACAAACAGCTTGCTGTTAAAGAGTGTGAAGGTTCTGAAGACAGCCGAAAAACTATTGCTCAGCTCATTGGGCAAAGTAAGTGGTCTTTTCTTGTTTGGACAGTGTGAGACTGTTAGTTAATTCAATAACCAAGGCTACTGCGAAAGCCTGGGAACTAATCCACAATCATTCTGCATCTGAAAAGGATTCTGTTCTGACATTGTCAATGGCTTTTAAAGTTGCAAGTTGAATGTTTTGTTGCAAAGCTAAGTACATACAGTAAAGAGTTTTGTGACCATTACTTTGATTGCCTTTGACTCCACTTAAGTGGACACAAGTTCCTGAAATAAAGAGTCATAGAGTCATAGAGATGTACAGCATGGAAACAGACCCTTCGGTCCAACCAGTCCATGCCGACCAGATATCCCAACCCAATCTAGAACCACCTGCCAGCACCTGGCCCATATCCCTCCAAACCCTTCCTATTCATATACCCATCCAAATGCCTCTTAAATGTTGCAATTGGACCAGCCTCCACCACTTCCTCTGGCAGCTCATTCCATACACGTACCACCCTCTGCGTGAAATTGTTACCCCTTAAGTCTCTTTTATATCTTTCCCCTCTCACCCTAAATCTATGCCCTCTAGTTCTGGACTCCCTGACCCCAGGGCTCTACAAAAACATTTCATTGACCAATATCACACAGGCTTCAGGCTGTACAGAACAAAATTATAATTATTGGTATCTTCCAAGGTGCAACCCTGGATGTACTCCAGCTATAATTAAAATCAATTTAATTTTTATGGAAGATATTCAGATAAGTTGTTCCTTTTCCAGTTTTTGTACTTTATTTGTCTCGCTGTCTTGGTGCCTGAAGCTGAGAGGATGGATGTTGAGCTTTCTGGTGGACTGCTGCCATTGTTTGATAGTAGCCAACCACCATAGCGATGCTGAAGATTGCCCATGGATGGCTGTTCCCTTTGAAATGTTCTACCCTAATTCCCATGAGGAAATACATCACTCAGCATGGATTAGATTAAAATTGCATTTGTCCCTGTTCTGTATTGCTGTGCACCATAACTTTTTGGCACAATAACCAATAATGGAATGGGTTGTTCACATCATCGTTGATATTCGAACTTCATTTAAAATTCTTCTATTGTACTGATATGGCAGTAGAGAGTTAATGAACATCTTGTCTGCTGATCATGACACAGTTCAATATCCAATGATTGCTATAGTTTCTGAGAAACTCAATAAAAACACAAGCAGTATTTTGAATTTCGATTGTAATGATACCTCATTGATTCTAAAGTCAATGCTTCCTATTTTATTGATCATCACTTGGATTTTGACAAAGTATATTGCAAGTGTGTGAAATTTTAATGCTTCATGACCATTTGAACTGTGAGCAGTATTTATTGTAAACTTGTAAGGAATATCAAGATAGACGTCAAGATCTTATTTTAAATGTATAAAAAGGAAGAGTGAAGCCAAAGTGAACAAAGGCCCCTTAGAGAATGAGGGTGGAGAAATAATAGTGGGGAAGCTGGGAATGACAGATGAGTTAAATAAATACTTTGCTTCAGTCTGTATAGTATAAGACATTTAATAGCATTCTAAAATTACTAAATAGGCAAAAGGATGAAAGAAAATAAATACCATAACTGTTATTAGAGAGAGAGTGCTGGGAAAACTAATAGGGCTAAAGACTGATAGACACCTGGACCTATGGATGTGTGCTTGGATATTAATGTCAGTAGCTACAGAGGGAGTAGATGCACTGTTAGTAAACTTCCAGAAATCTTCAATTTTGGAAAAATCCCAGAGGTTTAGAAATCTGCTAATGTAACATCTTTATTTAAAAATATTAGGAGGCAGACAAAATGGTAACTATAGGCCAGTTAGCTTAATGTCCATTATTAGGAAAATGTTAGAGTCTATTATAAAGGATATAATAGCAGAGCATTTAGAAATACATAATATAATCAAATAGAGGCAGCATGACTTCATGAAGGGGTAGTCATGTCTGACAAATTTACTGAAGTTCTTTGAGGGAATACTCAGCAGGATAGATAAAGGGGAAGCAGTGGATATAATATGTTTTGATTTTTAAAAGGCATTTAATAAGGTACCGCACATTTAGTTTGTTTAATAAGATGAGAGCCCATGGTATTGGAAATCGTGTACTAATATGGCTAGAGGATCGTTTGACTTACAGAAGACAGTTGGGGTAAGGGCATTTTCAGGCAACCTGTAACTGGTAGTGTGCCGCAGGGATCAGTGCTGGGTCCACAATTATTTGCAATGTATGTTAGCAACTTGGATGGGAAAAGTGAAATGTATTGTAGCCAAGTTTGCAACTGACTCAAATAGGAAGGCAAGTGGTGTTGATAGCACAAAAGGTCTGTAGAGGGATATAGACATCCTCAGTGCTTGGGAGCCTCCTGTGAAGCGCTTCTGTGATGTTTCCTCCGGCATTTATAGTGGTTTGTCTCTGCCGTTTCTGGTTGTCAGTTCCAGCAGTCTGCTGCAGTGGTCGGTATATTGGGTCCAGGTCGATGTGCTTATTGACTGAATCTGTGGATGAGTGCCATGCCTCTAGGAATTCCCTGGCTGTTCTCTGTTTGGCTTGTCCCAGTCGAACTCAACCGACCACTGCAACGGACAGCTGGAACTGACAATCGGAAGCGGCAGCGACAAACCACTATAAATGTCGGAGGAAATATCACAGAAGCGCTTCACGGGAGACTCGACATCCTCAGTGCTTGGGAGCCTCCTGTGAAGCGCTTCTGTGATCTTTCCTCCGGCTCCCAAGCACTGAGGATGTCACCTAGACAGGGGACGAAATGTCTGCAACACAAATTCCCAGCTCGGCGAACAGAACCACAACAACGAGCACCCGAGCTACAAATCTTCTCACAAACTTTGAGGGGTATAGATAGCTTAAGTGAGTCGGTGAAAAACTTGGCAAATGTAATGGAACATCATGTGGGAAAATGTGAGATGAAGCAATTTGGAGGGAAGATTAGAGAAGCTGAATCATATTGAATCGGAGAAAGGCTGCACAAAGCTGCGCAATCAGAGGGATTTGAGAGTCGTCGTCCATGAATCAGAAAAGCTACCAACCAACTTCAGGTAATAAGGAAGGCAAATGGAAAGTTGGCCTTCCTTTCAAAGAAAAGGGGAGTATAAAAACAAGAAGGTTTTGCTAAAACTGTACAAGGCACTAGTCAAGCCACAGCTGGAATACTGTGAACAGTTGTTCACCCCTTATGTAAGGAAAAATATACTGGCAAGGTTGGCAGTCCAGAGAAGGTTCAGTAGGCTGATACAAGAAACTGATGGATTTATGAGGAGAGGTTGGGTAGGTTGGCCTTGATCTTGCTGGAATGTAGAAGAATGAGAAGCAACCTTATTGAAACATACAAGGTTATTTGGAGACTTGATAGGGTAGATGCAGAAGGGTTGGTTCCCCTTATGCGACAGTGTCGAGGATCAGACGGCATAATCTCAGAATATGGGGTCGCATATTTAAGACAGATGAGGAATTTCTTCTCTGAGAATAGCAAATCTGTGGAATTCTAACTGCACAGGGCTGTTGATTTTATGGTTAGCTATGTTCAAGGTTGAGAAAGAGATTTCCAATCATCAAGGAAATAATGTGTTATGGGGAAAAGGCAGGAAAGTAGATTTGAGAATGATCAAATCAGCCATAATGTCATTGGCAAGGTCGACATGATTAGCTGAATGGCCTACCTTCACTCCCTATATCTTATGTCTTAGCATTGCAACGATGAGTTCTGTCCTTATAATTCTGTAGTGTCAGAGTATTCTGTTGAGAATGGTTTCAGGTTATTGATCTAAGTAATATTGTGAGTTAAACCTTGTTTTTCCAACATGCATTGTAATATAAAGTCATATTGGGACAAATTTGCTTTTCTAATTTTCTATTACATTAAATAACTAGTAACAACAGTTATCAGTTTTTCAAACATATTCTAACAAATGACTTAATGATCCCAATTCCTGCTCTGGACCCTGCTGCCACTGAATATTGTTATTTTTAAATGTGTAGTTTTTATTTGAAAGTTATACTCAGGTCTGTAATAAATTTGGCACAACATAATGCGTTGTCTGAAACTGTCTGCTCCATTCTTTAGGGGGGACATAATTTGTTCAATTACAACTCCAGCATCCATCATAGCTTGATTTAATCCATCCAACTGCTTTAATCACACACTGACTTCCTTCAAATAAAAACTCTCATGGCATTTTTTTTGGAAAAAGAATGTTTGAAACCGATGGTTTAATAACTGCATTATTCTAGCAATGTGTTATCGGCCTGAGATTTATTTGTTAAATGTGTAAGTCTTTGAATAATCAATTCCAAGTGTTGCTTTGATTTTCCATATATGAATACAGTCAGAACATCAAGGCATTCCCACACCAACGTGGCTGGCAAGTTTAATCTTTGAATCCCCAAATGCTGTGCACTTTATTTCCAAGAGCACAGTCTCTGGAATGTGCGGTGAGCTTTGATGTGCTGCAGGCACCCTGTTTCTTTGCTAAAAATGGTGTCCGAAGCTTTACTTTATACAAGGGGAGCTATTGAAGTGCACAATTTAGTATAATACAGGCAGCCAAGTAAGGAGGCAGCAGTTGTCAGAATAATTGAAGACCAAAGAATATTTGCATGTGGTTTCCCCCTTTTTATTTGTTTCTCGGTAGAAGCAGATGTGAGTTTTGAATAAGTTTTCAAGAAACAAATATAAACAAAAAGAAAGTAAATGCCATTTGCTGCTGCTGTTGCAAGTCTTTTCTTTTTGCCAGTCCACGGTATAGGATTGGATATCTTTGTCTTATTGATGATTTTTCAATTATGTGATGGGATGATATTCTAGCAAAATCATGCATATGTCCTACTGTGATTTCTTGGCTGTTGAAATTGAGAGCCGGCCCTAATGGACGAAGATTGCTTGGAGCAGAGTAATGAATTTAGTGATTATGTCTTCCGTGGTTTGAATTTCCTTTGGCTCATGAACTTGGAAAGTACCCCTTGCATACCAAGCAGCTAATCAGTAAGTTTCCCACAGAATTCCCAACAAAGGCCTTTTCTTGAACTATTTTCAAAGTGTGGTTTTCACAGCAGTATTTTTAACATAAAGATCATAATTTTGAAGCTGCTAATATTCTCATTATTCAGAGAAAACAAAACCCTGTATTTGCATGCGTTTCTTTTGGATCGTCAATTTTATTAGCAGAGACTGCACAATTTAATTTATAAAATCAGATCCACTTTATTGGCCTTACTTTGTTGCAGTGTTGATTTGACTTTAGAGATTTATTAAATGACTAAATTACTTTTTTGTTTCTTAGTTTTGTTTTGATAGTGCATCCAGCAAAGATAGCGTCATTGAAATTTCCATTAGGATACATTAATCAAGTGTGGTAATCTAATCAGTGGTCTTTCCAGGCTTCCGCCATACTGGAACCTCTTATCTGCTTGTGTCGAGCCAAATTACCTTCCTGGAATGTTCGGTCCATGTCGAACATAACTAAATTTGTCAGTTGAGTTGAATTATGACTTGTGATTGTGACTAGACTTTGCATCAGCAGTTTAGATGTCCCACACTGAATGATAGCCTCTTCAACTGTATTCAGTAAAATGTCAAGATGAAAAGAACATAAATGACCTTTAAGTTATTGCATAGTAATGTTTTTAATTGGAGTACACAGTTGGTATTGTGGAAGGTTGAAACCAAATATTCTGAATGTTAATTATTACCAACCGTTGTCCTTGCGCATTTATGACTTATATTATTAGAAATTTTAGATTGGTCCCACTATCTTGACTGATATGTGATATAGTTCTGATCAGTGAACTTGAGGAAGGACTTTTTGTTCTGTCTTGCAGTTCTTTCAAGTCTGTAGTGCTTTATCTGCACAGTATCTGGTACATTATTTTCTGTCACAGCTTATCTAATAATCAAATAAATGATTGTCAAATGTATACTGATAATATAAGTATGCAGTCAAAAGACTGCAGTTCTAATACTGTTGCAGTGTGAACATTAGTTCATTTATTGCCTTAATTTTTTCACCAGAGGTGGTTACATTAGCAACTGATGTAGACAAACAAAACGCTTGAAATAATCCTCTACAAATTTTTACATTGCATAGAGTGGAAGAGTTAATACTAGAGAGCAGGGTAAATTTGTGAAGTTATTATTACTTGTTGGTACATTACTTGAAATGAGAGTAGAAACTATGTGGATCCCAACAAGCTCCTTATGGCAGTGAATTCTACATCTTTGCAACTTGCTGCATTTTAAAATAAAACTTCCTCCTTATCTTTGGTCTAGTTCTTTTGACACCTTAGATCTGAACCTGTAAAGTTGCTGACATTGGAAACAATTTCTTCCTATTTACTCTATCAAAACTCTTTTGTAATTTTGAACCGATTTATTAAATTGTCAATAACTGAAGCTCATCATCCATGGTGTCTTTTTGATAAAGTTCCTAGGCTTTCTGAACCCTAGTTGGAGTTTGATCAGTGTTCTCTCCGAAAACTATTAATGGCACTGGGCAGCTTTGCTTTTGTAAAGTTCATACTGTATGATGTGCATCTCCTCTTCTATTTTCTAAAGGAAGCCAGTTCCCAGTTTTGCATATTTATTTCCCCTTTCCTTGCCTCTGTGAATTCTCCAGGTAAAGAAAATTCAAGAGAAAAGGAGAAGCTAGAAATGGAGCTCTCTGTCCTCCGTTCAACCAATGAGGATCAGAGAAGACACATTGAAATCCGGGATCAGGCTTTGAACAACACCCAAGGGAAAGTGGTCAAATTGGAGGAGGAGGTAAGAATTGGAATAGGATGATCTTATCTGTAGCAGTCAATGCGATTTTAAAATTTAAAAGAATTGCAATTAACACGAGTAACTATAATTACTTACTAACATCAGTTATTTTAAATTTCTCTTCAATTGAATTTAGATATAAATGTGTGCAAAATGGTATATGACTCAGCTATTCAGAACAAGCACAACACAGGTTTGATCTCGAAGTCTAATTCTGTCTGAATCTTTAAGATAAGGAAGAAGTATTAAGCAGAGGTCTCATTCTTTAACAACGTTCAATATCCCTACCCAAACAAGAGTGTGATTCGTGAGGCAAGAGTTGTGGTTCAGCTATAATTACCCAATGGTCATTTTATCTGCCACAATGCATGATGACCATGGAGTTAGAGTGTTCGTGTGTGAGAGCTCATCCCATAGAACCTCTTACTTTAACTCTGTCTCCACTCCTAACAGTACTAACTATGTGGAGAAAAAAAAGTGTGTTGATATTAGAGGAGTGAACTAGCCAGCCCAGCTTCTGAAGTAACTGTCTTGACAACTTTTGGAAGTGAAAATTGGACCAAGAAATGCTTGCTTTTCAATTTTCATTACATAAATGTGTATTGTCTGTTTTACATTCATGTTTGAGGAAGATGTTTCATGTGCACAAGATCACATTGGCATTCCATTAATGCAAAATTTAATTTTAGTATATCAAATTCCCTTTCATTACTGGCTGCAATCCAGGGGAAAGATGTGTCCATAGTAACCGGAGATTTACCTCTGGGCAGTAGTTCAGCCTTATAGGCATTGATAGAGGACAAGGAGCAATTCCAACCCTTTGAGGGACTTGCTGGAGAATGGGTGGAAGGACAAATTGTGGGGTAATTTTTCTATTTCACTTATCAACATTATAGGTTTTTTCCTCTCTCAATATTTACTTTTTTTAAAATATTGTGCCTTTCAAAGACTGAATTTTTGCATCTGGTACAAAAACTGTAACTGTTGGAGAAACCCAGCAGGTCTGGCAGCATCTCGAGAATCAACATTTCTGGTCCAATGATCATCTTCAGACCTGACACCTTAACTGTGTTTTCTCTCTGCAGATGTTGCCAGACCTGCTGAGTTTCTCCAGATTTTGTTTTTGTCTTAAATCTCTAGCATCTACAGTTCCTTTTTTTTTTCAAATTGAATCTGGTAATTTACGTATTTAGAAAATACAATTACTCTTTTTTTAAAAACACCTTATTTGCCCTATGTCTTGACTGCTGGTAATTTGTCATCATTTGATGTTGTTCTCTAAATTTTTAAGCCTGATGGAAGTATTGCACTTCCTGAATATAATTTAATACATTGGGTTTGCTTCTTCACTGCAGGCTTGGAGTTTCTGTCCTGATTGTTCTGGTAAAAACCCGATGTCTAAATTGGAATAATTAATGAAGAAATCCAGTCACTGTTGTTACAGCAACACTTTAAGAACACAATTACAATTGAGAAACATGTGTATCATGTGGATTTTTAAAAACTTTTCTAGAATTCTATTCAAGCTTTGGACAGTCTCGAGACAAAATAAATTAATGTTTATTTCCATATTTCCAGTAAAATGTTTACTAAATGTTAATAATTCCATTTTATCCTAATTATCCATGGGTCATAATAAAAAATAAGCCTTGTGTAAATGAGGTTTCTTATTTGTCTCATAAATGTACCCATCCATGTTGTGAATACAATGAATTATACTCCATTCATTGATATGCAGGTGAACGTTGCTACCATTTTGCACACAGCAATACCCTACAAGCAACATCAAATTAAATGATTGATTAAGCTGCTGTTGGCAGTATAGCTTGAAAGAGCCTGTTGGCCAGTATGTTTATAGATGTTGTTGCTTGTCAAGCGTGTCATTGGATTTTTGATGTGCACCTGAAAAGAGATTATAGGGAGGAAAGTCAACTGGGGCTTCCAAGGTCTTCCCTGATTTAATGGTAAGACCTCGTTTAATTTGTCTCTTCTGTTTTTCATTTGGCCACTGGTCAAAGTGACAGTTTGGCTAGCATGTCTGGTGAGAAGACAGAGTCAGGAGATCAATGCCCAGGACCTTTGAGGACAGTCCCCAGTGAACGTGAGGCAGATTGGGAGTGCCTGGGAGGTGGATCAGGTGTGGAAGAAGGCTGGGGGTCAATTATAGGACCCACTGGGGACAAGGGCAAAGTTTAAAAATCATGCAACACCAGGTTATAGTCCAACAGGTTTATTTGGAAGCACTAGCTTTCATCAGGTAGCTGATGAAGGAGTAGCACTCTGAAAGCTTGTGCTTCGAAATAAACCTGTTGGTCTATAACCTGGTGTTGCATGATTTTTAACTTTGTACACCCCAGTCCAACACCAGCTCCTCCACATCATGGAGATAGGGCAGCAGAGGACATGAGGCTACCATTGGCAGCAAAAAAGAGAATCTGGAAGAAATTATTCTGAAGGGTTAATTGAAAGAGAGAGCACTCCTGCTTCTTCTGGTTAACAACAATTGGTATAAAACACCTTTGAACAAATTGAGCTGATAAATTTCACCTCTCTCGCACTGCCAGGTTGCCTAAACTGCAGGAAGCCCAGCTGACAGCTGTTAAATTTACATTAGGTTCAAATTGCTCCATGTAAGCCTGATGTTAAATTTGATAATAAAATATCCCAACTCTGTAAAAGGGGCCATATGCATGACTTGCAATTCATCACAATACAAACATGTGCCCAACATTTAGTATTTAATGTTCCCTCTCTCTGTCATGGTGGTGGGGGGGCTGGATTAATATTGACTCCGTGGACTCTGTTTATCGTGTTATATGCAGATTATCACTTCTGAAAATATTGTTAGTATCATTCTTGAGTATTAGCCTAGATTACATAATTAAGTGCTGGAAAGAGCTTGAAGCCACAAATTTGTGGGAGTGAGAGTGCAACTAAATTGAGCTGTTTGGATACTTACGGCTAACTACTAATCCAAGAGAGAATGCCAGTTTGAACTTGTTGGAAAGAGGCATATGAGAGTGCACTTGGAATGTGCACAGACTGCAATACCTCATGTATTGCTTATGTGTCATACTTCCCAATGGGGATGATTGCAGATTCAGTTTAACTATTGATTTCTGGCTGATAGCTGAACAGATCTCTTGGCTGTTTATTTGTCGAGCAAAGTCCAGCCTCAGCACCACTTTGTTAGACAACATTCACAGTCACCTGGGAATAGACTTGTGCACTTGTCTCCTGATTTTAGGAGGTAGGGAGAGAACCAAAAAGATACAGGAAATGATATTGAATGAGGAAATTAACTCAAAATAAACAGAATTTCTTAAGTGAACACAATTAGAAAGTTTTGTGAACTTTTGAAATAGCTTATTAGTAAAGTTAAATTCTGTCTTTTTCATTGTCTAGCATAGCATATTTTCAAAAGCCACTTCAGATCTGTTGCACTTACCAATCAAATTTAAATGATGCATTGTGTGCATATATATTGATATCTTGATCAAAACGTTAGTGTAAAGTTTGAAGTGCTTTTATTCTTAAAAATGTTCAGTGAAAAAGTTGCCTATTAAATGAAAGAGTTTCTTCTCTTCCACTTGTTAACAACATGTGCAACACTGTCTATTTACACCAAGCCAATAATTAGTGATAATTGACGTAGATTCAGCAAATGATAGCGATGACGATATTTTCCAGTCAACCTATTCAGAGATGAGATCTCACACCTCTGAAACAGTGGAACTTGAACCCAAGCCTCTATCCCAGAGGTAGGGACACTACCATTGTGCCTCAAGAGGCCCCATGGTAATGGTACAAAAGAAAGAGGGGAGAGCAAAACACCTGAAGGCAATAAAGTGAAATTGACACCTTAGAAATCTCCAACTTGCTAGCTGGTGGCAAACTTTGTAATTGCAGAAGTGTAAATGAGACTCTGTGCAATAATTCACTTTACAATGACGCTCTGCTTCATTGTTTGACATTTTCTTCTGTGCTCAGTCGTTTATTCTTGGCTGAACAGTGTTCACTTTTGCAAATGGTTACACATCTTGTTTGTGGAGGGTATGGTTATGCTCTATTTTGATTGAGGACTTATCTCAGGATGTCTGTATCACACGAGTGGACTTTGCAAGGCAGTACCCATGCTTATGAACATTGATTTTAAACCCCCATCTGTGGGCAGCTACTAATGAAGATTGGAGGACAGATGTTTGAATAAGCAGTTCCAACTTACATGTTAACTACTACTCTTGTGTAGAAACTGCAAAAACCCTGCTTTTCAGCAGCACTGAATCCCAACTCATTCAATATCCCAGTCTATTCAGAGATACCCAGAGTTCGTTAAACTTTTGTCCCTGTAGAGAATCAATTAGAAGAATCATAAAATCCCAACAGAACGGAAGCAGCCCATTTGGCTCATCGTGTTCACACTGATCCTCCTAAGAGCATCCTACTCAGACCCACCCTTTTACCCTATCCCTAACCTTGCATTTCCCATGGCTACACATTTCTGGATGCTATGGGGCAATTTATCATGGCCAATCCACCTAACCTGCACATCTTTGGACTGTGGGAGGAAACCGGCAGAGAAACAGGGAGAACGTGCAAGCTCCAAACAGTCGTCCGAGTCTGCAATCTAACCCGAGTCCCTGGCACTGTAGGGTAGCAGTGTGAACCACTGAGCCACCATGCCATCCAAATGAAGAGTTCTAGGTAGACGCCATAGTACAAAGGCTAAGGAAAGGTACTCTGAAAATAATGAGTATAGTATGAGAAGTAATTTCATTCCACTGCCTAAATATGATATGCCAGGTTATTCTCGGACAATTGCTTAATGCAGCTTGAATTTTAAAAAATGATGAGAACTCTCCAGAAAGTGAGAGTTAGTAATACTTTAAGATTTGTTCAAGGCTTTCTGATTTCTATGTAAGCTGTTCAGAAACCCTGCAATATTTTAAATGTTAATAAGTCATAATGATATGCTATCATTGTTTACATTGTGATTCACACTTGCTGTGGTTTATGTGTACATGCATGGCATTGGTGTGCATTCTCTTTACCTGCTGAAATACATTTCTTTGACTCTTGTAGCTGAAGAGGAAGCAGGTGTACGTGGACAAAGTAGAAAGAATGCAGCAAGCTCTGATCCAGCTGCAGGCAGCATGTGAGAAACGGGAGCAGCTTGAGCATCGGCTGCGAACCCGCCTCGAAAGGGAATTGGAATCCCTTCGGATGCAGCAGGTATATTGCAAACTAGTGTCAGTTTTATATTTCATATTTCATATTTAAATTGTAATTTCTTTATGATCACCTTTGGAGGGATTAGTGGATTTAAGCAGAATGTTTCCCTCTGATGATTGAAATAAAACTCCTAATGAATGGATATTATATAGTATTGGGAAAGTTTGGGCTGAGCCGAAGGACCTTTCCTCATTTGATATTTTTCTAATGGATGTATAAATGAAGTTACAAGAGTCATCGTCTCCTGATCATTATATTGTGAATCATATAGAAATGCATGGATGAGGTTGAATGAGGTCAGAACTTGGTATCACATTTACAAACAATTATTCAGTAACATATCAATACGTTTTGACTTGATTCAATTTGAAGAGTGGTTATTGGTGTGCGGCATTGCTTAGAATGGCTATGCTGTCAGGAATTGTAAATGAAAATTGAATGAAGTAAAGCTCACCTAATACCCGATTTTCTGTTGCATATTCACGAATGACTACAGTGTTCAAATCCTGCTGTTGTGCAGTAGTCACACAAAGAGCTCAATGGTAAAGAGTGGAGAGCAGATCGCTAATCTGTCCTTCCAGCAGAGGAAGGGAAGGATGAGCAGTATAGAGAGAAAGAAGATATCACTTTTAAGATTGATTTCTCTTTCTGAACAACATTCTGGAAAATCCTGTATAATTACAGAAACAAATGCTGACGTTGGAATATGTAAATTGTGATGTCATCTGATTGCCGTTTTCATTTGATCTCGTCCAGCGTCAGGGTACCTCCCAGGCCCCCACTGCTCCTGAGTGTAATGCCACTTCCTTAATGGAACTGCTACGTGAGAAGGAAGAGCGAATCCTGGCTTTGGAGGCTGACATGACAAAGTGGGAACAGAAGTATCTTGAAGAAAGTGTGATGCGACAATTTGCATTGGATGCTGCAGCTACAGTGGCAGCTCAAAGGTCGGTCTAACCTCGAAAGTACTTCTGTGCCATAAGTTACATTGTCAGAACCAGACTCATATGTTTCAGATATAGCAAGCCTCATGCATGATTGGAATTTTGCTTCTGCTTTCTAATAATTTATAAATGCCTCTCTGGAATGAGTAGGATTAATTCCACCTGTGTTTTTCTCTCACTGACCTGAATTTAAGCTTCTCTGACTTGTTTATGAGGAGGAGGAGAAACCCAAAGCAGATGGAGAAGTGCACAATATTCCATTTGTCTCTCAGTGGCTGGACAAGACAGTCTTGGTGATGGCTAGAGAGGCTGACTTCACGTACCCAAACTACTACCTTTCCCTCTTGCCCCATCCCATCTTTAACGGCAATAGAAAACTTTGATCTTGAAATCACTGAAAAATGGGAATAGCTAGGACAAAAGGAGGCAAATACTGTTATCAGGATAGAAAGAAATAACTAGGAACAGAGGGCAGGAAATTGAGGTGAGGTGGGATACGAGAGGAGAGGATGAACTGTACAAAGCCAGAAAGGAAAGGTAGCGAGAATGGCCTGTCTGCAGCGTAATGCTGGACTTCATGCTCCATCTTTTTGAGTAGGACCGGAGTCTGATTCAACTCAAAGTTTTGCAGCAGCTAATCTAATCTTTGCGCTCTGTTCATGCATGAATGTAAGGAGGGAAAAAGGGGTCCTTTTTAAGACTGAAGATGAATTACAAATATGAATAGTTATTCATTCCATTTGTTGCCTTTGGGAATTCTGCTTTGAATTTAGTAAAAGAGAAAAATGAAATTAGGCCAAGTTACAGATGCATCTGTAAATTATTTCATACAGCCAACTGCAAGTTGTTAGTGACAAATTGATTTAAGTAATGATAATAGTTTCAAAGAAGTTGTGTAATTTAAGTCATTCCCTTTCTTTATTTAGTCCTTTCTGTTAGATGAGGCATGATTAAAAATCCTCACACATGACTTTGATAAAGTTCATATTGTTACTAGACCACAAAATGAAGCAAATGTCTTGGCTGCAATAGTAATAGAGGTTCATCTGTATTTTCAAAACAACAACTAATAGCTGCCTCCATATGGAGCCTGTTCTAAACTCACTGAATTAGTCTTTGTCACAGTTGATGAGCACACTGTTGCAGAAAAATAATGTAACAGTTGCATAAATATATCTTGTAGGTTGCAAATTCAATATAGCCAATTAACAAATTATAGCTCAACCTAGCTCATATTTCATTTAGGACTTCAGGCTAAATAAAAACAGAAGGCACTGAACAAAATCTTGCTTTACTTGAAGGTTAGTTTCAAAATGTATGGCTTTTTATGCAGGATTGCATTGGATTGGTGTTGTCTCAAAAAACAGGCTATTTAGCCGAGCCAATTCAGTGCATGGTTTATGCTCTAGTCAAGCCTCCTCTCATTTTTGCTCACAATGGTCTATCACCATAACCATTTCCCTTGTCTAGCTTCCATTGGAATGCATCTATGGAATTGACTTCAATCACTGACTGTAGTGGCGATTTCTAAGGTCTCATCACTTCTTGGACAAAGAAGTTTCTTCTGAACTTGTTCCTGGATTTCTTAGTGATTATCTTATGCTGATGACCTTTTAGTTATGATCCACATCACAATAGCAACATTCCCTCTGTACCTGCTCTGTTAAAAGCTTTTGTCATTTGAAGAACAGTGCCTCTATTAGGTTGACCTCAGTCTTTTTCACAAGTGAAAAGAGATTCTTTCTTACTGAAGCTTCTGGATTTTAGTAGACATTACAGCAACTAGACTTAAGTAAAATAATTAAGATTTGTATATCAATCAGAATTGCCAATGTTTGTACTTAAATGAAAATGTACAATAAAGTAAACATGATTGAGGTTTGATGTGTAACAACTGAATCTTTCAACCAGATGCATATATAGTATCTTTGCTAATTAGCTTGTGAGAACAGTAACTGATGGTTGAGAGTTTCTTATAGGTTAGGACCCTTTGGTACCTTACCCAAGTGATCATTTTTCTTTACCTGTCATCCCACACAGTATTAGCGGCCTTATAGTTGTATTATTACCCAGTGTGCACATACATTTTAAACTTACTGAATAGCAATCATGGTCTAGAACCTAATCCAACAAAGTTAGAGGGATTGTGGCACTTTTATTTCCAAGCAGGCTAAGATCAGTTAATGTAGCACCGTTTGCAAATTAAGCTCAAGAATCCTTAGTTGCTATAACTCAGTAAGACAGTGGTTAGTGGATTTGTTAAATAAATTGTGTGTAAAAGCAAACAATATGAGTTTAAGCAGAGTTAACTGCATTACTAATTATAAATGTGTGTCTGTTGTCAGGGATACGACAGTTTTAGGCCATTCTCCAAATGGTAGCTATGAAACATCTTTAGAAGCTCGGATCCAGAAAGAAGAGGAGGAAATTTTGATGGCCAATAGGAGGTGTCTCGACATGGAAAGCAGGTGGGTCAAATGCATTTGTATCCTCCTAGAATCTGTTATTGTGTTTTCTTAAATAATCAATCATCCATGTGCATTGTAAAATGTTCGAGAGTAGAATTTACTAGCGTAATGCTTAACAGAGATCCTTTATGTAAGTTTTGTAATTTTTTCACTCTCCCTTAAGATATCACACTTTTAAAAACACAAATAAGAATGAATCATTTTTTAAAAAGTGTATAGAAAGAAGGCCTATCATTTATTTCTTATATCTTTACATACTTTGCAAGGAGAAAATCTGTCCTTCAACTGACAGTCTTCCAACAATTTGCCTTTAATTGACCTCACAATTTGCCAATTTGGTCTAAATTGTGGAGAGTATCTGAGTAGTGACACGAGAAGCATGTCTCGTTAGAACATGAGACTCCAAAATCCCTATGACCAATATTATGAGAGATTTGTCACTTCCTAAAAGGCATTACATAGAGCAAATAGTGCATGCTTTCAGTGATTGGTTTTCTTTTTGTCTTCAACCTTTCCTGTCTTGCTCCAGTTTACTTTTGAACTTTAATACTTATACTTACCTCAGAGACTTCTAACTCCTTCTCAAAGTTGGATAGCACTGTTCTCTACAACACTGACGTGCATCAAGCCAGTAGAATTTGATCATCGTCCTGATGTAATTAGCTCCCACTGGATTTCTGGTAAATGTAGTCTGAAATCTATCCCACATCCAAGGACTCAATTCCCTGTAGCAAATAAACTCTCGGTGATTCTGGTTACTAGTTCTATTGCAAAACCACTGATGCCACCTTTCAAATTCCATACTGTCAGTACTCCTCTTCATTAAATCTTTCCCTTTTTGTTTCACAAGATTAAGGTTGAATGGTTTCTGCTAATAGGTCATTTTAATTGTTCATGTTTTGTTCCAGGATTAAGACTCTCCATGCTCAAATTATTGAGAAAGATGCTATGATCAAAGTTCTCCAACAGAGGTCACGGAGAGAACAAGTCAAAACAGAACAGCCAGCTGCTTTAAGACCTTCAAAGTCTCTTGCTTCTATTTCCAATGCTACATCTGGACTTTCGTCTTATCCCACATTGCTGTCCAGTAATCCAATCATTGAGGAGAAGAAGGAAGACAAGTGCTGGAAAGGCAGTCTGGGTAAACATCCTTTTTTTTAAAAAAATGAAGGAATTGCAGGATTTAATGTGATAGAATTTAGTAATGCTAATGGCCAATAAAGGAGTTCAGATGATTAAACTCTCTCTTGTGGTGCAATGGTAGTGTCTCTACTCCAGGACCAGGGGGCCTAGATTTAAGTTGTACCTGCTCCAGAGGTGTGTAATAATATCTCTGAACAGGTTGATTAGAAAATGGATTAAATAAAAACATTTTTAAAAATGAATTTTTTTTTGACTGTGCAGAATTAGTTAAGTGTCTGTCAAAGAAATATAAGTCTAAATATATCGGATTTAATACTGTTTGGAAAAAAAGTTGAAAAGAGGTTGTAAAATATTATTTCTTGGTTGTTTCTATGTATCATTGGCAATCGCATGGGCATGAGTTCCTCTTGTTATTCAGCAGAAGCCACCACTTTAGTTGGATCGTCAAAAAAATTATTTTATTAGATTTTTTTTGATACGCCTTCTCTTCCATCAGGTTTTCTGCTCAGCACAGATAGGAATGAATCACATTCTTCCTCCTCTTCACCGGTTCTACCATCCACGCCACTACTTTCAGCGCATTCTAAAACAGGAAGCCGGGATAGCAGCACCCAGACAGAAAGAGGTCCAGAGCATAACAAATTAGGCACTGCCTCACCATCACTAGGAAAGACAGGCAGTACAAGCCCTGCAAGTGTGGAAAAAGCAGGTATTTTGTTTAATGGTGTTTGTCCTATAGTCCAGCTACTTATAAGTGAATGTGTTAACGTATCTTGCTAGTCTATTGAAGCTACTGCAAGTTGGGTATCCTTTATCTGCATGTCTGAAAAACAATAAGATATAAAAATCAAAGATCTTTTTGTAAGTGAACCTGAATGGAGCCTGTCGACATGCTGATTTTGGGTCCCTTGAGGAAATAATTTTATTTGGCTGAACGAATCTAAAAGCAACTTTTTTCTCTTCCAAAGGATTGAAATCTATGTCTCCTTTTGGTGTTCATTTGGGCCCTTTAGAAAGAAACTTCACTTTTAATTCGGTTGGGCTAAGCAAAGTCTTTTTCTAAAGGGCCAGAGTGGAACCTTTGGGGGAGGCATGGGGTTAAATGTATCAAAAACTGAAAATATCCTTTCTCTAAAAACTAATTGGTCCCATAGATTTCAGTTAGATCCTTTTGTCAGTCTTTAAGATTCATTGGCTAGAAGGTGCTCAGAAAGCAAAACTATGTTAACTTGGGTAATCACCAATTGTGGTCAGTTTTGCACATTTGATCTCTTTCTTCAATGAAGGATATACTTAACATGGAGAGAATGCAATGAAGGTTCACCAAACTGATCCCTGAAATGGCAGGTCAATCTTATGAAGAGAGATTAAGAAGACCATGTGTATTCTCTAGAGTTTAGAAGAATGAGCTGATAAATTTCTTATGGGCTTGATGGGATAGATGCTTTTTTCTGTCTGGGAGCAACTTGAACCAGGGGAACAATATCAACAATATGTAGACCATCTAGTATTGAGATGAGAGGGAATTTTTTCAATAAGGATTTTAAATTACAGTGGAGGCCAGTAGATTTCTGGTTATCAGAGCTATCAAGAGATATGAGGATAGTGTGGAAAAATGTTAACGCATCAGCCATGATCTATTTGAATGGCCAACTGCTGCTCCTTTTTCATGTGTTCCATATGGTTACAATTGCAACCTTTTAGGGATTTCTTATCTTTTTAAAAGAGTGACCACTTGCTCTTATGTCCCGAAGGCAGTGGCTGGTCTCTAGTTATGGATCAATAGACCATCTGGTATTTTTTCATGTATTTAGTCATCATATGTAAGTACACATGATAACTAATTGAACATGAGAGGTGGGTTGCAAAGAGATGTTGTGGGTCACTAACCTCCATGGGTTCACAGTCTAGTGTGGATTGTTTGATGACCATGAGGAATGGAAATCCTGGTTATGGACAAAGATCAGCCTGATAGATGAAAGTCTTCTCTGCCTCTTGGTAATAAGACTTTAACTTATGCCATACCTGACTTGTGAATTAAAAAAACCCAAAGAACTGTGGAAATTAGAAATCAGAAACAAAAACAAAAATTGCTGGGAAACTCAGCAGTAGAGAGAAAATTGAGTTAACGTTTCTGATTCAGTGCCTCCCCCTCAAAAAAAAAACTGTTCTGAAGAAGAGGCAATGGACCAGAAACATTAACTCTGCTTTCCCTCAACAGAAACTGCCAGATCTCCTGAGTTTTCCCAGCAATTGCTGTTTTTGTTCCTGACCCGTGAGTGTTTATCGCAGGTACTATTGGGCTAAACTGTACAAAAAGAATGTTTGTCAATGCTAGTATTGCTCAAAAAAATGTGCAGAAAATTCATAACTAAAACAAATATGCATCTCAGTAGCAATTTTATGATCAGTTAAGAAAAGGCAGTCAGTAATTTCTCCAGCTGTCAAAATCCTCTGTAGGTAAATGGTGAACAACCACTTTGAAACTTACTTTCACTGTGTAATTAAAAATAATTTTGCTCATGTGAAGTTTTAAGATGAGTCTTGCCCACCAAATGCAAACAGAAAGTTCCAGGATGTCCGTCAAGCATTGTAATACGTTAAATAAACCTGACTGGTTACATTCCACAGATAAAATTCTCATTGGTTCCAGTCTTCCTGGAGCAATGGTTGAATTTTGTTGGAAATTGAGATGTCATACAACTGGTTTGAGAGTTGGAGCCAACTGTAGGGCAGCCAAAGCAGGGGCCTGGGGTTGGTGACTTGCACCAGGAGAAAGTGAGGACTGCATATGCTGGAGACCAGAGTTGAAAAGTGTGGTGCTGGAAAAGCGCAGCAGGCCAGGCAGCATCCGAGGAGCAGGAGAATCTATGTTTCGGGCATAAGCCCTTCTTCAGGAATGAGGCTGGTGTGCCAAGCGGACTGAGATAAAAGGTAGGGGGTGGGGGGGGAAATTTGGGAGAGGGGCACTGGGAATACGATAGGTGGAAGGAGGTGAGGGTGAGGATGATAGGCCTGAGGGGGTGGGGGTGGAGAGGTCGGGAAGAAGATTGCAGGTCAAGAGGGCGGTGCTGAATCTGGGGGTTGGGACTGAGATAAGGTGGGGGGAGGGGAAATGTGGCTTCAGGGCAGAGGAGATGACCTGGGGGTTGCAGTGAGAGAGGGACTCACTGAGATCCTAGTAGAGGGAGAAGGAGAGCTTCTTCAAGGTAGGCATCCTTGCAAGAGGATTTGCAATAGGTTAAGATCAACTAGGAGAAAGTGAGGACTGCAGATGCTGGAGACCAGAGTTGAAAAGTGTGGTGCTGGTAAAGCACAGCAGCCAATTTAGCAGACTGATGCCGCAATCAGTGTTCAGTTGAGGACAGCGGCCTGTCCCTCTCAGAGTATCACAACTCTATCAAAGGCTTAGTAATCTCAGCAGTGCCACTTCTAGTGGTGGTCACTGCCAAGCTTGCAGGATAAGGAAGTGGATGACTTTATGCTGAAGTGCCTTTGAAGGGAGTATAGATGTCCGTGAGCAGACCTTTGGTGGGGGGGGGGGTCATAATCTTTGATTATTGATGCCTTTGCTGGGGACAAGGGATTGGCTTTGTGAGCTATATGGAGACAGTGAGGTCTGCAGATGCTGGAGATCAGAGTTGAGAATGTTTTGCTGGAAAAGCACAACAGGTCAGGCAGCACCTGAGGAGTAGGAAAATCAACGTTTCAGGCCAGAGCCTTTCATCAGGAATGGCCCGAAATTCCTGATGAAGGCTCCGGCCCAAAAACGTCGATTTTCCTGCTGCTCGGATGTTGCCTGACCTGCTGTGCTTTACCAGCAGCGCACACCCAACTTTGTGAACTATATAGCTATCACTAAAGAAGCCTACATGTTGGGAACCTGTTGGGAGGACTCTGGTGATCTTCAAAAGCAGGCAGAATAACAGAGTGGGTAAGAAATTGTCTTTAATTGGACCATTGGCTGAACTCCCTGCAAGCAAACACTCTGCTATGGTTCCTGCTGCTGGTAATATGCTAAAGCCAGAGATGCTAGTTGTGCTCGTAATATCATATATTGCATTTAATCATTCATGTCTCTGTGCATTTGATCTAAATCCTTTGTGAAATCAAATATTCATTTAGGTTTATTCTTTACAGTTTGTTAGCTCTGATAACTTTGTTGGAAGTTTTCCACTAATCTATTCTTCTGAGAGTAAATTATATAAATGATTCCAGTTTGAGTACTCCAGGACAAAAATGTATATTTTGTCAAAGATTTTCGTCTCTCACTCATCAGATCAATTTGCAAGAAACACCAAAACAAAGGGAAAGCGACATTTACACTGTATGAGAGGCGAGTGCTGATTGGTTGGCAAGTGAACTCTGACTCATAGCTGCATTGACCTTGGTAGCAACAGCAGTTAATCATTGTCAGTTCACTGCCAAGTTTGTTTAAATTTTAAACCAGTTGGGTTGATTCTGATTTGTCGAGGCATTTTCCTGAGAAAGGAACTAGAGAATAGCTGTCACTTATTTTGTTGAGTTGAAACAGGTGCAGTATGTGTACATGTTCTTTTGTCTGCAAAGAAGAGACCCCTGTGTAGAGAGAGAGAGATCCTGGCACTTTAGATCCCAAAACGTGCCCAGTCCACCTTAGATTATCCATGTTAAAATTCTGAATTGAAACTTACTGCTTTTGTATTTTTATGCTGAAGTTTTGAGTTCATGTTTGTACCTTCATAGTTGACTTTTAGCATATTAAAGACCTAAATATTATCTCCAGTGAATACAGGTTTAATTTTAGTACTTCATAACTTTGAACTGATATTGGCTTCTTGCAGAATTCTACTTAATATTTGTGTAAACTTGTGAAGAAAAGGTCATAAGTATTCCAATATTACTACAACACAAGATGATTTGTTTTTATGGAGTACCCTTGAAATGCATTTAAATCTCTGACCTGAGGCAGATATTGTATTCTGAGATTTAATTGAAGCTAGATTACTTGGTGTTACTGAAATTGTATACTTTCTTATTTTAATAACCAAATCAATTTCTTGTTTTTGTCTACAGACAATTCTCTTTCAACGAGTACACTTGATAAGAAAGCTCCCTCTTCTCCATTTGGGCAGGACCTTGCTGATAATGAGATGGTAGAAATCCTGATTTGAACTTTTTTCACCTAGGACACAGTGAGCAGGCAATAAAGGGTGTTGAAAATACAAAATCTGATCTCATTGAGGTCTATTGTGAAAAACGTGCAAAATGGATCTTCTTTTATTCCAGCTGAAGTGTTTATGAAGCCGAAGCACTTCAGGAAGCCACAAAAAATGGACTAAGGGATATGTATGCTTTCTCATCACATTCTTTAAAGCAGTGTACATGGAAAGATCATTTATCCACTCAGCCCTTCATTGATCTGTATCAGTACAAACTGTTTGAGAAGTATCTGCACTGCCTTGTACAATACATTCCAGCTCAATTTATTATGTTAAGCGTTTAACAATGGATGTATTATATACTCAAACAGAACAGTATAGTGATAAGAGCACAAGCTGTTATGTATTGGAGAACCACTCTTTCACCAATAACATTGTATAAAAGAGAGACAATAGCCTTTGAGGTGGGGGCCAGAGTTTTACAGAATCTCCAACCCACTAAATCTTGGCAAGTTTCCTCTTGTATTTTTTTTCAGGATTACAAAAAACTGGAACAACATCATTTCAAACATTCTGGATTGTATATGAAATTGTTCATTACCAATTAAAGTTAAATCTATCTTAATAGTTCACTAGCTCATATGTACAGAAACTCTCTTAAAAGATCATTAATATTTGTTCCAATCCTAAGCTTAACAATTTCCCCTACAATTTTCTTAGTAAACCCACTGTCTCATGCAATGAGAGGTCTGCGGCACTGACAATATTCTAACATCTCGACAAAGTTTACCCTCTTTAAGAATGAGCCAAAACAGTGTTGGAAGGTAATTCATCTACCAGGACCTCATAGCTGAGCTGTTCTGTATCTGGCATCCAGGCATGAGCACTTTCTATACTTGAGTTACTGGGTAATATTCAAATATATTTCTCCTAGCTGATATTTGCTATAGAGGAGGAGAAAATTAAAGAATACCCAGATTAATTGCAAAGCTCTCTGATATCCTTGCTTTTGCTTTCATGAATACGATTAATATGCTCTCTGCAGTCAGCTAATTCTGGTTTCACCAGTCTCAAATGCCTCATAGACCAGTTTCAGTATTGACAACTGATGGGGTTAAAATGTATATAAACATTTGATATACATTATATAGATCCAGGTTATGTGATCACCCTCTTCCCCGTCAAAAAAGGAAAACATGTCTGTTCAGAATGCCATTCTACTTTAGCAATTTTCTTTTTAAATATGTATTTGTGGGATAGAAGCATGTGACATTGTAATCCTAATTTCAGTGTAACTTGACAAACAAATTTCAGATCTGTATCGCCAGGATAAACTGGTATTGTTATAACAACATTTTGGGATCCTGAAAATTTTGCTTTAATATATCATGTAGCTTCGGGTAGATTGTGTTCATGTACATTTCAAACTATTGGTTACGATATGCTTGTTTTAAATGCACCACACATTGTTTTACCCATATGCAAGTTCGCCAATGTCTGTAATAAGCCAGTTGAGTCCCAAATCTGAGGAATTTTGAATATGCAGTATATTTTTGGTGTACATTTAAATGACAGACATTCACGTCTTTTCCAGTAGGTATAACCAGATTATAAGGAAGCGTTATGCTTTGCTTAATCTATTTGCATTGAAATCTTTTATAATTTGTGGGGCACTATGATAATTCAAGAATCTGGGGAAAGAGAATAACGACATAGCATGCAGTCTTGTAAACCATTTTATTGAGAATACTGCGAACAGTATGTCTCAGAACAAAACTATACTCGGGCGAGATACTGTCACTGCCTTTGTCTCTACTGCCATGAGTGTTAGATTTGTACCATAATACTTCACTCTGGTGTTGTTTAACTCATGTTCCTTTGGAAAAGGACAAAAATAGTAATTATGCCACTTGGTATTTTTCAGAGTTTGACTGGACATATAATGAATAATTGTGTTCTGCTAAAATGTTGCAATGACAGTGTTTCAGACTAAATTTATCTTCTCCCTCCTGTTCCAGTTATTTCACGGCTTCTTCTGTTCAGTGCCATTTTACTAGGTGGAAAAGTAGATAGGAATCCTGAGTCCAGTTCTCTTAAGTGCTGGTTCGGAGCTGGCTTGAAGCAGGGGGCCAGGGAGTTTCAAATGTGGACAGAGTAGAGAGTGGACGTTTCTTAATTGTCTGCTTATATCATGTAAAAATGTGGACCATTTCTATTTGCCAATATTGTTGATAGTATTGTTGTGATTGTAGTAAGTGACTAGTAGTTTCTTTTTATGTAAAAATGCAATTGATTTAGTTTTGACTAATCATTTCCCAGCCAAGTTCTGCCTTAATTTCAATAATTTTCAATATATTTCTGTTCATAATCATCTGTGCAAGAAATATTTATACCTAATGTAGATTTATCTAATTTATATTACAGTTGTGACTTGATATCTTTTAGTGCACAGGTTAGTGACTGGTTCAATCGTAATGTTATGCCTGAAATACAACAGAAATGCTGCTATATAACAGATATATCTCTTAAATACCATAATCCCACAAATGCATGAGCCCTGTTAAAAGAACATAGAATAACACATATCTATGAGAGTTTTACAGTTACAAAGCAGAAGTATCTGAGTCTTGATTGATGTTGAGCATTAAATCTAGACTACATTAAGAGGATTACAATAGAAATTCCTCATACAGTGAGCTATAGTGTGTTAATCAGTTGTGGTTGATCCAGTATATATTTATACCCAATTTTAGTTTTTACTGATTTCAAGTTGATGACAATTGCTGAACTGATCTACCAGTGAGATGTGTGAGTCCTTTTTGGTATTAACATGGTATCCTCTTATCATAACCCAATTAGTAGAAAAGAATTATGTTCAGCGGTGGTTGACTATATGAAAAGCTCACCTGTAAGTCAATAATCATAATGAGGTCAATGATTTGTGTGCACAATTTATATAAAATAGCATGGCACTTGAGGCAGTTCTAAAACTCTTCTGTGCAAAATAGTAAGCGCGATGCACAGGCTAGAATTGTAATTGACTAATGTCAGAAATTGATGGATAAATGGAAGTTACTGCATATGAAAAATAATAGTTGTCAAGCTAACCTTCAGAAGGTAACAATCACTTCATCCACATATTAAGGCACTAAATCGTTTTTTAGAGGGTAAAAGGTATATAATGTACATATATTTAAATAGCTCTGGCTCTAAAGCCTGTAACATTGCACTGTACCACTCTGTCCTGCATATAAAATTATTGTTTTGTTCAAAATGGGAATAACCTAGTTAAAAATACCAAGTCATGACTGTATATAGCATTTCAAAAGTTGATTTTTATTCAAGCTCCAAATTAACCTTACTGTAATTATAAAACAAGATTTTTGTTTAAAAGCCTGGTAAAGATGCCTACCTTCAAAAATTTGATAAGTAGGCATTTAATTACTCAAGTTGTGCACTTAACAATTAGGAAATAAATCTCAGATATGTGGTGCCTTTTTAAAAACAAACATTTTTTACTTTGTTGTATATAATTCAAAACTTCTTGTTAGGATGTTAAAGCTGGCTTTTTGCTCTTAAGTTAAAACAACTGTATTTTGTATTTTCTCTGTATTGTTTATTGTATATTTAATAGAAACATTTTCTAAATTTTGCTGAAACTGACTGTTGTCTTTCTTGCTAGTTGTATTCCAACATATTGCAGCATATACAAAATTGCAAAAACGTTAAAAGATCTAATATTCACAGTGTTATACGAGCGACATTGAAAGTGTGCTGAATAGTGAGCATTTAGTTTAAAGCCTATTCTTTACCACATCCTGTGGTAACTACATGCCTCAGTCAGTAACTGGAGCATGGATCATTCATCCAATTGCATGATGAACAGTTATGGGGTTTGGATAAATCCTTTGCTAAAGGTTAAAATACAGTGGACTTGATCTTTTGGATGGTCTGGGGCAAGATGTGCATTGCGACACGCCAGAAGAGCCGATGTACTGACTCTGCAAAATTGCTCAGGAGTTTTTTATTTCCAATGGGCAATTACTTTTGCTCCCTGAGTTCCTTTGGAAAATAGACTTTGAAATGGCAGAAAAATCCTGGTCTGACAACTGATGCCCCTCCCCCACCTGTCATTTCACACCCCTGCACATTCGCCCATTTATTCATTCACTAATACACTGAGAAGCTTTGGGGCCTATTAAGCAGCTCTCAGGAATACAGTAGATGGTATTGTGAAAAGTAATTTTGGCTCCTGCACAAATTCTCTATACTTTTCCCTCTGTGGATTCCTGCTATTGATTGAATTCTTCTGGCTCTCCATGAGAAGTTTGGACTGACAAACTGTATGCAAATCAGCGGGTGCTTTTCTGTCTGACCAACATTGAGCACAAGTTTGGATACAAGTTGGAGACCTGGGACAGTGTGTTGATCTATAGACCGATGAACATGAAACACTTTTTCAAATAACAAATTGTCTCATTTTCCTCTTCAAGGATTAATTGATATAAGCAGCTTGGCTACATTTCTTGACATGACTATTGAATTTCTATCACTTATTTCCCCTTTATGTACCACCCATGATGGTTTTCAACCCCCTTAAGCAAGAATCTAAGCACAAAAGATTTTTAAAAATGTTGGGTGTGCTGTTCAAAAAACAATTTTTGTAAGTTCTTAAATTCCACATTTAAACCATACTTGCTTTTCCCAGCTCTGTAAATACTTTGGTGGTCTTTGTAGTCTTTGACGATGAGCACCCTGGATTTCACCACATCCATGCATGATCCAGGATGACAGGATGGTTGTATTCCCAAAGTAGAACATTAAGCCAGCAATTGAAGTCCAATTATATTTGATCATAACTGATATGTTTACTAGTTAAGTTTGTTTGTGTAGTAAAGAAGGCTTAATTCATTGCACTTAGGTTTTAAATCAATGCTTATAAGTATTTTAAAACTTTATTTCAAACTTAAATGCTGATACGTGGCATGATATTCAATCAGGTTTGGTGCTTCAAATTGAGATTTATTAAAATTGACAGCATGATTCCACACCCTGACTGTTTGGTTTCCGTGGAAACATTGCAAAGGATGTTGTAGGATGCTAGTGCCAGCAAGGCATAGTCAGTGTGATCTGACTTTGAAAGTACTTCACTCCAGGGACAAAACTAAAAATGTGTTTGTAATTGACCGAATGTACCATTGAAACTGGAAAAGAGCAACTGATTGCAGCCAGAATCTGGTTGCGCTGACTTCCTCCCTACCCTCTTAAAATGATTGCCTTTCCATGTTAATGGAAGTGGAGTTAGTAGTTTAATCTAAGAACTCTAACACTAGGCAAGGAACAGGAAGGCAAACACCAAGAGGTAATGGGCTGCTAGTGAAAAGTACTAAATTGGTCTATATGTATCAATAAGGAAGAGAAGACTATCACTGGCACCTGTGACAAGTCTCCTAGCAACAACCATGAACAACATCAGTAGGAACCTTGGCAACAGGCTGTCTTATTGCACTCACATAAGCAGCTGGTGTGTAACTAGCTATAATGGAGGAATTTATTCTCAGCTGCTTCAGTTTCTGATCCATAAGTGTTATGTACATTAACATATTCATTATTAACGGTCAGTTTATACTGTAAAACAATTGTTTAGCTATGTTGAACATTAATCCGACTACATACATACTCTGTGCTACTTAATCATTGAAGATCTGCCAGGGCAAAATAGCAACCTTAGATGGTTCTGAAGCCAATAAACTTGTTACTGTAATATTTGACATTCAGTTTGTTTCGAAAGATATTGTCATTTTGCTATGAGTTTAATAAGTAGATAAATGTGGAGGGATATGTTAGGATCGCAAAATAACCCACATGGAAACTAGATATTTTCTCACTTGAGCAAAACCTTGAAAGTAGATAAAGATAAGATCTTTAGTTATATACTGACGATTTCAAAGCTGTAGGATCTCTGACAATAATGGGTTTCGGGTATTTCCATTATTCATGTATTGTTCAAAATCTCTGAATTGTTTCTGATTTTTTGCCAGGAATCTTCCCTGCTATTTGATATGCAGCTTATTTGATATCCAGTTCTGGATGAACTAAAGCCTCATCCAACTAAATATTGGGAAAGCTATTGTCTTTGGCCTCCGTTGCAAACTTCATTCCCTAGCAACTGACTCAACCACACTGTGGCAACCAGATGGTTTACAACCTTGATATTACATTTGACCTCAAAATAAGCTTGGAACCTCATGTATGATACTTTGCAAAAGATTTCCTCCTTTAAACTCTATAACATAGCAAAGATGCCTCAACTGATTCCCTGAAATTTTCATTCAGTATCTTATTATTTTGAGCCTTTCCTATGCGAATGCTGTACTGAGTGGCCTCCCATGTTTCACCTTACACACACATCAGTTCATCCAAAGGTCTGCTGACCAAGTTCCATTTGGCCATTACTTTTATGCTCAATCACACACTTCAGCTCCCAGTCTGGCAAGTGGAGTAAGTAAAATTAGTAGTGCACAAGATAATAAAATCAAAGGAGCACAAGGATCTAAAATGAAAGTTCATAAGTCTTGTGCAGGTGTAGATAGTGACAAGATCTAGCAGTAATATGAAAACTGGGATCGCATGTTAAAAGTAATTGGTGACTGTGATATCCGTTGCCGAGATGCTGAATTCTTAAATTTCTTTGCTAAAACTCTATGATGCCCCCTATTTTAAAATGCTCCTTATAACTTAACTCGTTGGCCAGGTGTTGTAGTATCTGTTGTAGTATCTTCTCATAGCTTGGTGCTGAATTTGATCTTGCAAAAGCTATGAAGCAAGTTGAGATATTTTGCTACATTAAAGATACTATATAAATGCAAGATGTTGATACCTGGAAAAGATATGTCAGGTAGGGAATGAAACACTGGCTCAGATCTTCTGGACAGTGACAGTGCTATCACTTGTCTTTCCAGCTGGGTCGTCTTGTATTGGCTCCAAATCCCTGGCTTCTTTATTGCAGCCATACACAAGGAGCACTAATGAAGGTGAGCAGTGGACAGTGAAGGTCTCCTTTTAACATAAGCAACTGCTGTGTTCAAGTAAGTATTGAAAAATCATAAAGATTTTGTGTTGATGAGGGAGTAAGAGGGAAGACTTCAGATATTTGATCATTGGGAATCTCTTCCAGAGCAGATGGGACCTATACAAGAAGGACTGGTTGCATTTAAACTGGAGGGGCAAAAATATCGCTGCAGGAAGGTTTAACCTAATGTGACAGCATATTGGGAATCCGTACAGTAGGTCAGTATATGGAGTGATTGAGGAGAAGGTAGAGGTTAAATTAGGTAAACCTAATAACAACAGGCAAGGTCAGATTAATGAAGACAGCAAGAAAGCCTGAAGTTTATCAGCTTGCCTGGTGGGATCTATTACAGTTTACTGAAGGAGGCAAGGGAGGAAATTGGTGAAGCCTTAACAGAGATCTTCTTTAGCTACAGGCAAGGCTCAGATGACACTGGAATAACCAACATTGTTTCTTTGTTTAAGAAGGGCAACAGAGTTAATTCAGGAAGTCATAGACTTGTGAACCTTATTAGTGGTAGGGAAATTAGCAGAGAAAATTCTTAGAGACAGGGTTTACCTGCATTTTGGGGGTAAAAAAATGATTTATTCGGGATAGTCAGCGTGGCTTTGTGCCAGGGAGCTCATGTTTCTCTGAGTTTTTTTTGACAAAGTAATGAAGATAATTGATGAGGGTAGGGCAATGGATGTTTGTCTACATGGATTTTACTGAAGTATGATGGGCAGGTCCCAAAGATCATGTCACATATGATCCACAGTAAGTTGGTAAGTTAGCTGCAAAATTGGCTTGATCGTAGAAGACAAAGAGTAGTTGTGGAGGGAGGTTTTTCTGACTGCAGGTCTGTGATTAGTGGTATTCCACAAGAATTAGTGCTGTAGCCTCTGTTGTTTGTAATTTATATAAATCATTTGGATGCAAATGTAGGTGGGCTGATTAGTAAGTTTGCAGATGACGTGGAAATCGGTGGAATTTTGGATAGTGAGGAAGGTTGGTCGGATATAGGTCAGTTGGTTGGGCAGGGAAATGACAGATGGAGTTTAACCTGGGCAAATGTGAGGTGATGCATTTTGGGAGGTCAAATGCAGTAAATAGCAGGACCCCTAGAAACATTGATAGTGGGATCTTGAGGTTCAAGTTTGTATCTCCCAGAAAGTGGCAACACAAGTGGATAAGGTGGTAAAGAAGGCATGTGTCATACCTGCTTTCATCAGTCATGTCGCAGCTGTATAAACTCTAGTTAGGTCACTTTGGGAGTATTGTGTGCAGTTTTGGTCCACACACTATAGATAGGATGCGGAGGTTTTGGAGTGGGTGCTAAAAAGGTCCACCAGGATGTTGCCTGGATTGGTGTGTATTAGCTGTAAGGAGTGATTGTCCAATCTTGGATTGTTTTCACTCGAGTGTCGGAGGCTGATGGGCAACTTGACAGATGTATATATATATAGAAAAAAGAGAGGCATGGATAGGATAATTGGAGGTTCTTCCCACTGTGGAAATGGCTAATACTAGGGGGTATCAGTTTAAAGTGAGAGGGGGGAGGTTTAAAGGAGATGTGTGATGGAGATTTCTTTTTACATAGGGTGCACTGTGCTTGCAATGTGCTGCCAAGGGAGAAATAGATACAATACAATGTTGGTGAGCCATTTGGACAGACACACGCACAGGCAGGAAATAGAGGGATACGGACCACATTTGGTAAATAGGAATGGTTTAGAATGGCATCATGTTCAGTATGCATGTGGTGATCCGAAGGGCCGGATTTTTTTGTGCTCTACTGTTTTTGTGCTCTACTGTTCTATGTTCTATGATATAGCACGTGTCCAATAAAGTGGGCAGGTCCATTTGAAAAGAGAGCATGAGAATTGGAGGGTGTGGGCCAGGGGTCTTTGGGATGGTTATCCAGATAACCCGATCCCCTTACCCAGATAATCTGTTCCTCACCCCAAACATCCAGCATCACCGAGGTTGTCAGTTGAAAAATTGGGTGAGGTGCAAATTAACTGTCCATTGCATTCCACTGGAAATATTGAGTTAAATTCAGACTGAAACGTTACTGAAATTTTCCTCATAACTCAGCTATCTGACACTGCAAAATTAGTCTAGTCACTCCACTGCACCACCTAGTTCTTTGATATTTTCCACATGTTTCAAGCTTAGTAGTAATGTCTGTAGATCAGAGTATTTCCATGAATTGATTCTATAAATCATTCCGAATGAAATTAGTATTCATGCTGATTCTTAATAATCTGTCCTTGGAACTAATATACTTTTAGAATATGTTTAGTAGAGGTTTCCTGTGCGTTTCCTCTTTCACTTTATATCTACCCCCTACTATCCCACCCATTGCTTCATCCTGTAGCCAATTCCCTAACATTCACTTAGGCCATGTTCTTTAAATATGTGTGGCAGGAAAACCTCTCATCTCTTCAGATTACAGCAATAAACAATACGCAGCACGTTTCCTCTGCTTCTAACCACTGTCTCCACCCTTGCATTGTAACAATTTCTGTGAATTTCCTGACAAATTATTCATTTAACACATTCATTACCTGCAGATTTTGTCAGTAACTTGCTAAAATCCATATTCAATCTGCTCATGATACCATTCTGTGAACATGACATTCACAATAACAACCCTTACCCTCAACTATTCCATCTTTTTGTTTCCGGATCAAACCCATATTGAAATAATTTAAAACATTTTCTGTCCAAGGATCGTAGAGGTTTTGCATGAAATGCATTTGGCAGCTCGTGACCTGGCAGAGTCCAGTTACTTGTATGTATGAGTCAATTGTGAAAAATTGCCCTAATTTAACATTAAGGCCTTAAAAGAATTTCCATTGTGGGCATTTGTTACACAGGTGCAGTCAGGGCTGCTTGACTGAGGCTGGCACTGAGACATGTTATGAGGAATGTAGTCAAGAGTCTTACTATGCATTTAATTTGTTTGACATCTAACCCAGCAGAGTTCTTGCTGATAATTGAGGGTTAATTTTATGAGTTCCTCTTTCCAGTATGAAACCTCACCACCAGGACTATATATTGGAAATTTTAATGGACAGAAAATTGGAAACAGGTACTTGAAATTTCTACCTTGTGCTCTGAATGAATAAGGCACTGTGTCAGAAGTATAAACTTGTAAAAATACAATCAATGCATGCCAAAATTGGAAACAAACATTCCTTACACTCGTATTGTTATCTTCCCCAAAATGCAGAAACTAGACTCCAAATTTGTAGTGAAAAGGAGGATTCATTTTGTTTGTATATCTTTCATTAGAAAATTAAGTTCTCTTCCTACTGATCTGCATCTACAGTATTATATTTTTCATTTTAATTTGTACAACATTGGAGCTTTATTTTTAGTAAATGTTTCATGGACTTCAGGACAGAAAATACAGATAGAATATGTTACTGGTACAATATTGTATAAAGAAAAAAAAAATCATGATTTGGATTTATATAGCATCTTTCATGACCAGAGTGCCCCAAAGAGCCATAGATGTACTTTTGAAATGTTGAATCTAATGTAATGTAGGAAACATAGCCAATTAGCAGACAGCAAGCTCCTACAAACAGCAATTTGTTAATCATCACATGACATCAATATACATTTACAAGAACATCAATATAAAGGGGAGCAGCATTTTTAGTGTTATATGTGAGGAGCACACTGATTGGTTAGCAGGTGGAAGCCGATTGGTAGAAGTGTTGCCATGGCCAATGCAACAGTTAATGATAACTGACAGTTAACTGTCAGGCTTAATGTAAATATTAAACCGTGCAGGTTGAATCTCATTGGTCAAGGCATTGCCCTGATGAATAAACAAGAGAATGGCTATCACCTATTTTGTAGAATGAAAAAGATGCAATGTGTGTACATGTTCTTTCTGCCTGTAAATACAAGGTCCTGTGTATTAATATATATATATATATATATATATATCTTCCAGTATGGACAAATTCATCACACTGTGAGCCTGACTGATTTTGACATGGTTCTCAGCATAATTCATAGCACACTCAGGATTGTTAAGTAGACGTTGTCCAATTAATTCTCAACTAATGTTGAATAGTTTTGTGTTTTGCAAGCATGGACTGGTTGGGCATGCTCAGCACCTTGCCTGTTGTGAACTGCAGAAGGACCATGCTGTTTTGGATGAATAGCTTACATTCCTAGTGGTGAGCTACATTACCACTCATTCAGATTAATGAAATAGATATTTTCTGGTCTATTCCTCAGGACAATGCCCTGATCATTCTGCCACACTGAGTACTATGGATCTTTTGTGCCCACCTCAGAGGGCACACAGTGACGTAGAATTACAATTGCATCCAATTGCCCCAAACGAGCAATATTCCTTTGCTAGAGCACTGGAGTGGCAACCTAGTTGTATGTGCTCAGGATCTGATGCTGGACTTGAACCCACAATCTTATGACTCAAAGGGAAGAGTGCTAGTAACTAACCAACATCTGTTGTCAAACTTTTAATGATGCCAAACTTTTATTGAGATATGTTATAACGTTTAATTATTTTGCAGACTCAGTTTTGAAGGACTGTGAATGCCTGGATTGAATTGGTAAAGGGATTAATACAAGGTCTGTGGAACATTTTTGTCTAACAGGGCATTTCTTGAAAGTCACATGTCTTCTCATAACTGCTCGCTTACTAATAAACCCAGCCTGGGTTTAAGACTATCAGCTTGCATCTTCAGCTTTTAAAATTGTTTGGATTTTCAGATGGTGATTAGCCTCACAAAGGAAATTGCTTTCTCAGCCCATTTCTCACATTTAAAAGAAAACTCATGTTTTGAGTCTAGCATATGTACCTGCAGTGCTGGCCCAGTCTGAACTCTGATTGTCTTCCTGATTGGCATTCAGAAGAGTCCTCAATACTGTTTTTGCCTGACCAAACTATGTTGGCAAAGAAGCTGCTTGAATTTAGTAATACCCATCTTTGTGAGCCACAGCATCAGACTGGCTGCCATTTGAGCATTCCACAACATGAACTAAGACTTACTGGCCAAATGAATTGTTTCCCAAAGTGTATTTCTGCAGAGAGAAATCTTTTTATTTTTGTATCTTTTCCTGGTGTAAATGTATATGTGTTTTTGTATTAACAAACTCTGCATCTTTCTGTAATAAGATTTGCTTTATAATGAATTGATATTTTTTATTTATTAAAGAATCTTGATGGATCTTCTGATTTTAAATGTATTGAATACAATTGGCCATATCATAAATGAGACAGAACAGTCAAATATATGCTGTGACCTGTGGAGTAGTGAAAAACAGTGCTCATCCTCCCATGACATAATGCATCAATGTCCCAATCTGCTCTTGAGTGAATGTAGAAGATTGAAATAACATGATTTCAAGAACAGTGTCTTGCCCTAGATTTATCCCTTAAGCAATGTCTCTGAAAATCATACATCTGCTCACTGATCATACACATCATTAGTGGGATTTTGCTGTGCAAATTGGGTTGCTGTTGACTATATTAATGTAGTGGATGCACACCAAATGTCATTCAATGATTGCATGACTTTGGAAAAAATAAAGTTATTTCTTATCATTGATTTGAATGCATACAGTGACAGTGAAAGTGCCATAGCTGTTGCTTAGACAATTGGTTTTCAGTTGTGGGGGGAAAATCTCACTGTTTTCAGGGTGACTTCATATCCCGTCAGTGACTTGTTTTTCCATGAACAGTTTAGGCTGCTCACATCAAATAATTTCACCAAAGACACAGTTCAGCATAAATATTTTGTTGATTTTATTACCGCAGCTATGGCAAAGTTTGCATGTGGAGCAAACTAATGTTTTCTTTACATTGGATAAGGAATATGATGGCTGGACCTTCTGATATTCTAATGGAAGATAACCCTTTGATGGAGCAGTTGATGATAGGTTAGGGCTTTTGTAACACCCTGAAAAACCTATGGGCCCTTGTGGCACTGTGGTGGTGTCCTAACCTCTGAGTCAGGAGGCTGGGTTCAATTTCATCTGTTACAAAGGTGTGTAATAACCACTCTAAACAGGTTGATCAGAAATTATCCACACTAAGAAACCTGTACAGTGACATTCTTCCAACTATTGCAATCACCTTCATTTGTGTTAGATATGACTGCAATCTGTGGAGAACTTGTCCTGAATCTTAGCTGTTACAATTTTGGTGGAACTCCTCCATGCCGCATTGAATCTAATGATGTCTTGCTATCAAAGCAGTGACATTCGCCTCATCACTGAAGTTCAGATCTTTTGTCTATGTTTTGAGCAAAATCTGGAGTTATGTGGTCCTGTTAGAACCCAGACTTAGCGTTGGTGGACAAATGATCTTGAGTAAGTTGATGTCACTATTGACAAAGCCTTTCATCATGTTGCTGATAAACAAGGCTAGTTTGATGGGGCAGTAATTCAACAGATTGGAATTGGTTCTTTTTTTTTGGAACAGGGCATAGCGAGCCAAGATGAATTCACCTGAACTTACTGTAAGTCATACATTACACTGCTGGATGGCGCTCCAGTACAAGGACTAATTCTTCGAATCCAATCCAGCCAGGTTTGTGGGCAGACATTGTTTAATAGTAGCAGTCAAGCTTATTTCACAAAGTCAAATTGGATGATTACTGTATTTTGATTTAAAATGAATAAATATTTCTCACAATCTGACTCATCAGTGGTCAGATTCATGTCATGTACATTACTGGAGATTACTATTAAGTAAGTCTTTCAGAACAATCCCCAGATTGTGGTTCTCCCTGGTCTCCTTTCCTGTACTGATTGATTGTGCAGACATATAGTAGAGTTCAGTTCCAAAGATTACTTGCACCCTCTATTACCTTGCCTCAGTGACCATTCTTCATTTGTGAATATTGCAGTAAATGTCTTCAAGCTATTAGAGAGTGGATTGTGTTATTTCCAGGAAAATGTCAACTACCTTCCTACGCTTCTGTGAGGGATCTTCAGAGATGATGCTAAAGAATTGGATATTGCTCAGCCATAAAGAGGAATCAAATAATAATTGTGTGAAATCATTTACTGTCATGATTCAAGTATTGTATGAATATAACTTAATTTTGGGGAAATTAAATTTCTAAGTATAACATAATTGAAACTCTGGATTGCAGAAGTTAGCAGACAACCTAAGTTAAAACCTTTATAAGGTCACCCTTCAGCCCATGATACTCCGGGGAAAATAGCCCCAGCCTAGTCAGCCTCTTCCTATAGCCCTAACCCTCCAACCCTGGCAACATCCTTATAAATCTTTCCTGAACCCTTTCAAGTTTCAAAACATCTTTCCTGTAGAATGTTTCCAGGGTTGGAGGGTTTGAGCTATAGAGAGAGGCTGAATAGACTGGGGCTATTTTCCTTGGAGCATCAGAGGGTGAGGGCTGACCTTATTGAGATTTATAACATCGTGAGGCACATGGAAAAAGTGAATAGCCAAGGTCTTTTTCCCCAGAATAGGGGAGTCTGAAACTAAACTGTATAGGTTTAAGATGAGAGGGGAAAAAGCTATTTTCCTTGGAGCATCAGAGGGTGAGGGCTGACCTTATTGAGATTTATAACATCGTGAGGCACATGGAAAAAGTGAATAGCCAAGGTCTTTTCCCCCAGAATAGGGGAGTCTGAAACTAGACTGTATAGGTTTAAGATGAGAGGGGAAAAATTTAAAAGGAACTTATGGGGCAACCTTTTCATGCAGAGGGGAGTGAGTGTATGGAATGAACTGCTAGAGAAGTTGGTGAAGGCTGGTACAGTTATGACATTAAAAGGCATCTGGATGGATACATGAATAGGAAGGCTTTTGAGCGATATGGGGCAAGTGCTGACAAATGGGACTAGATAAATTTAGGATATCTGGTCGGCATGGACAAAGTTGGGCTGAAGGGTCTGTTGCCATGCTGTACAACTCTATGACTCTGCTTGCACATGGAAGGCCTTCTATGTGCACTTAGAAGGTCAGAGTTAGAAGTATAAGAGGTGTGAAGCAGCAGGTGGGTTTGTTTAGATTGGGGCTTGAGGATAATAAGTCTAAGGAGACTTAGTCTATCTTTACTAGAGATGCAAAAGCATAGTACATAAATGTAATCCTAAAAGTATATATATCTGGGACAATAATAGGTGGTGCAGCAGACAGTTTAGAGGTTTATTTGAAATAATGAGACCTTGATCAGATAGGCCAGGGAATTTCAGATGGAGTTTAATTTAGATAATCTAGATAAATGTGAGGTGTTGCATTTTGGTAATGCAAATCAGGGCAGGATTTACACCGTTAACAGCAAGTGTTGCCAAACAAAGTGACCTTGGGGTGCAGGTGCATAGTCCCTTGAAAGTGGGGTCGCAGGTGGAATAGCTCCACAGAGGCCAGTATCCCATCACCAAGTCACCCTTTATTTACACGTTGAGAGTTCTTGACACTGATCCAGCTTCCTCAGAGCCAGCTCCCAGAATGAACAAGATGTCTTATGCTCCTGTTCTTATCTCAATCAGCCAGGTCTCCCTGATTGGACCAGATAAACAGTCCTGTTCTCGGAGATCCATCTGGTTGTCCTCATTACAATAGCTACAGAAGGTAAACAGGTACTGAAGAAGGCATCTGGCATGCTTGCCTTCGTTGGTCAGTGCATTGAGAATAGGAGCTGGTATGTTATATTGCGGCTATACAGGACATTGGTTAGACCACTTTTAAAATACTGCTTTCAATTCTGGTCTGCCTGTTACAGGAAAGATGTTGTTAAATTTGAGAGGGTTCAAAAAAAATGTACAAGGATGTTGCCAGGATGTTAGAGGCTGAATATTCTAAGACTATTTTCACTGGACTGTTGGAAGCTAAGGGGTTACCTCATAGAAGTTTATAAAATCATGAGGGCGATGGATAGGGTGAATAACCAAAGTATTTTTTTTCAGGGTAGAGGAGTCCAGAATTAGACAGCAGAGATTTAAAAGGGACATGATTGGCAGCTTTTTCATGCAGAAGGTGGTCCAGGTTTGGAGCAAGCTGCCAAAAGAGAGGCCAGTACAATTACAACATTTAAAAGATATCTGGATGGCTATATAAATAGGAAAGGTTTAGAAGGATATGGGCCAAGTGTTGGCAAATGGCACTGGATCAGTTTAGAATATCTGGTTGGTGCGAATGGGTTGTACTGATTGGTCTGTTTCCGTGCTGTATGACTCTATGACACTATCCTAGGTATGTCAACTATCCTTGGGGCTAGATTTCAGAGAGGTAGTCTTTTATTTTGTGTTTATTTCTGTTTTCTCAAAGATGCAGTCAGTTTGGAAGACTGAGAGAAAGTAGCTGAGTGTCTGCTGGCAGCTAACACAAAGGCCATGAAAAGAGGAATAAAGTATGTTAAACCATAAAACTATTTTAAAAAAAGGAACAGGAGTAGGACATTCAGCCCCTTGAGCTGCTCTGCCATTCAATAAGATGATGGATAATACAAAATTTCTCATGTCCACGTTCCTAACCTTTCCCTATAAACCTGACTCCCCTACTGAACAAAAATCCATCTATCTCAGCCTTAAATATATACAAGGCCTCTGTGGTGAGGAGTTCCCAAGTGTCTCAACCCTCTGAGAGAAGAAAGAAAATCTCCTTATCTCTGTATTAAACTGAGGCACTTTTATTCTATTCCTAAGTTTGTGTCACGAAGGAGAAATCGTGAATGAGTTCCATGGTTGAATAAAAATTAAAATTGCCAGATCTGACTGGTAACACTAGTGGAAGACACCAGCAGTGAAGTTCTCCAGAGGCAGGAAGAGCTTTGGTGTCTAAATACCAGATTAAGAAACCATGAGGAGTCAAAGTGAATTGCTGAGAGCTGGAATGCATCTTGGTTTAGTTCTTGGAGATGTCATGGTCCTGGAAAGTATAGCCAAGCTCAAGTGGGATTAAAAACAATGGGAAAGGGTCTGTTGAGGTTTTGGTTTTAAACGATAAGAATTTATGAAGGAGTGTTAAGTTATGTAGGGTTTATTCCTACCTTCCCTAGTCTGTTGGACATACTCTGGCTATCACTAACCTAAGGCAGTATCAATGGAATGTACCCAATTGTTCTTTATTGAAGTCAGATAAAACACAAAATATTGCAAGAATAGTCATACATTATAAATTTAACTTTACAATCAGAAGTGACAAATGTGGATTTGTCCAAGGATCAGACTGAAACAGGCAATCAGCCCCCTCTGTATCAACTTCAGTTGCTGATCAGTTGACTCTATCTTTCTGAGGCATGCTTTCTTACATTTCTTTTCAATGCAGGAAGCCTGTGTGATCAAATCTTGACACAGTCCAGTCTTCAGCGACTGATTAACTTGACCATAAACAAACATTAAAGATTTGTCATTTACTATGGTCATTTAGATTAGATTCCCTACAGGCCCTTCAGCCCAACAAGTCCACACCGACCCTCCGAAGAGTATCCCACCCAGACCCATTTCCCCCTGACTAATGCACCTAACACTATGGGCAATTTAGGATGGCCAATTCACCTGCCCTGTACATCTTTGGACTGTGAGAGGAAACCCACACAGACACAGGGAGAATGTGCAAACTCCACACAGACAGTCGCCCAAGGCTGGAATTGAACCTGGGATCTGGTGAGGCAGCAGTGCTAGCCACTGTGCCACCAATCATTCGCTTATTGAGAAAACTGCTTGTTTTCTTCAGAAAGAGGTTTATCTTTCAGTTTTAATGGACCTTGATTCAGGCCAGCTTGTCCAGGCTGCTCACATAAGTTAGATCCTTATAGCTTTTGTGTCATTATATCAATCGTATGATATTTGCACAGATTCACCCAATGGTGTTGATGACAAATGGTACGTTATACATGTAGTGCACTGTATATGTTTTAAATCAGAACTTCAGTCAGACGCTGTATCATCTGTTACAACACTTAATGCAAACACACACATCCCTTCAACAAACACAATGAACACATAAGTCATCATCCAACTGGTTAATCTTTCAATACAGCAAGCTTCGTGTATTTTTCTCATTTTGGCTAACCCAGCAAATTTAAGGAGAAAATGAGGACTGCAGATGCTGGAGATCAGAGTCAAGAGTGTGGTGCTGGAAAAGCACAGCAGGTCAGGCATAATCTGAGGATCCAGAGAATCGACATCAGGAATTGATGTTTCGGCTTATACCCGAAACATCGACTCTCCTGCTCCTCTGATGCTGCCTGACCTGCTGTGCTTTTCCATCACCACACACTCGATGCAGCAAATTTAAGACTTGTTTTGTTGATTTCTTGTGAAGTAAAATATGAAAGCTTGTGGTATGGTTTTTCAGGCAAAAACTAGAAAATTTCTTTTTAAAAGTTGCCTGTCTCCATTTAAATCAGAACAATAAAAAATATTGTTATGGTACAATTAATTTAGCAAGTTGATATTGGGGCATAGTTACAATTAGGGAAATTTAATTTACATTTAACCTGACTAATATTTGACGTAGGGATCACTGCTGTGGCAGAGGAGAGGAGGTCATTTGTTTTAGATATGGTTCATTCATAATGTTCTCCAACACATGCTAGTGATGACCTGAGACTGGATGGGACTGAAACTCCAGGCTGTAAAGTGTAAAATTTTTACATTTGTCTGCACTGACATTCTTCACACTGATACCTGCAAACCCCAGATATGAAACCTCCATTCTTGATGCATTGTCCAGTGCTTTGGTGTTTATATTTATTATGTTTGGGAGCAACACCTTTCAAACCTATACGCATCATTCTGTGGTGCTTTATTTTTGCAGAGTGAGCTTCTTGGCCTTCTATGTCAGGCCAGTAACTTGTTTCTTTCTTATTAAATTTCATCACAGTCGCCGTCCTCTTTGTGACAATGTCAGCAACATTTTGAATAGAGGGAATATGAATGATGGACTCAATCTTGTTCTCAATTATGCATGAAATTCTTTGTATGCAAAACTTCAATGATTTGTTCACCATCTGACTCCAGAGTTTGAAGCCGATCAAGGAATATTGTAGCATGGATGAGATAAATAACTGTAGCTTAAATCAAAGTTTGGAACTATGGATTTACCAGTCTGCTTAGCTCGGCACACGTGCACTTACTGACCGGATGAATGGAAAAGTTCAATCATTTCTTTCATTCCTGGTAACTTGTCTTTGGTTTTGCTGTAGTCCTTTGGAATCTGCAAAAAGCACATTCCACATCCCACTATTTTATGAGCTGTGGTTTCTAATCCACATTATTAATAGCTTCTTTGCGAAGTGGGATGAGTTCACCAACCACTTACAGATATGAAAAGTTTAGAAGTCTTGCCCAAAAAGAAAATGACAGACTTGAAATATTTGAATCGACATAAAAAGAGAAGTAAAAAAAAAAAAAATAGACATTAGTTAACATTTCTATAAAGATAATATATTATTACATGTTTTATAAGGAAGTGTTGATCCATACCACTCATTGTATTCTATAGCAGAGTGTTATAGCTGTGTAAATGATAATAGTCTCAGATGACACAGGTTAAAATGTATTATCATGGATCAATGGTTTTGGGGATACCATGACGGATTAGAGCCAAGTCCAACACTTTTATCTGTGTCATCTGAATCCTGAGAGTTGTTCTGTTCTTGAAACACAAGAACATCTTATTTACAGTAGTTCTAGTGCATCATATGACTTTCCTGTTGAGATATTGGGTTCAATTTAATTTTAACAGCAACAAAACACGTATGTTCTGTATGTTATTATTTTACTAACTCCAAAGTATCTGTTACTCTTTTTGTAATGTATATGCTGTCCTGTTTTTAAAACACTCTAAAGTTTGGTGTGCCATGTTTAGAATATTTGCAAGCATCTATTCTTCCTCACCTGTTATGCTTTAAACTTTTTCCATACTTGTTATTATGCTGCTTCCAGAGTGTATACCCTGGCATTGAGGTTCAGTAATGTGTATTTAGCACTAAGTGATATGCCAGAAAATGCTCATCCCGTTCCCCTATGGGATGTATGCCTTACGATCTCACAACTATCTTCAAAAACAGAGTAGTACAGCCCCAGACTTGGATTTAATTTTAAAATATCAACCACATTTTATGAAATATGAAGTAAATTTTACAAATGTGACCAAAAAGTTAAATATGTAAATACCTGCTATGAGCCTATCACTCAAGTTCATCCATGAGCAAAGTTACCAAAAGATTACAACTTTCAGAATAAAGCTGCCCCTGTATAAATATATCATTAGTGTAATTTTAAATTCCACACCATGGTGGCAACCATTATTGATCATAACTATTTATTGGAAATGCAAGCTCATTTTTCCCCCCTTTTTTTGTTGCCAGAAATTGCAAATTTACTCGCCTGATTGATACTGTCTTTTATATCAGAGAGCAGGGTTAGTAGGATTTTCCAGTATTCAAATTTGAAAAGGATTTATCCAAGTACACAGCACTTTAAAATGGAATTATTGCTATGAGAGGTTTAGATTGCTTTGCAGGCCTGGAATAATGACAAGAGGTTGATGTCTCTGCTCCTCAATGACATCATCACATGCTTCTACTGACATTCCCTGTAATTGTCCCCATATTGTCTGTGGATGGCTGCCTTCCTTGTAACATTGAGAGGTGTAGCTGCTTCTTAAGGTACTCCTGAAAACAGAAAATACATTTGTTCAAATGCTGGCCCACAATATCAATAAACAATTGTTGGATAGCAGTCTATTGTGGGACCTTTTAATACCATCCCTGTCTTTTAAGGCATATGTTCTGAATCTATTTACTGGCTATGTGCAAAGCTTGTTATAGCTTAAAATTTTGTTTCAACAAAGAAGCCAAGCCATAATGCAATTGTAAGGTATATGCAGATTAATCAATGTCTATTCACATCAGGCACTCCTATATTTGCCTGTTTTTATTTGCTGTATTCTACTTCTTAAAAGGGCATTGCACTTTTCTTCAATGTCTCTGGACAATTCCATACGTGTAAAGATTTGGGGCAGTGCTCCAGGTGAGCTTTGATGTTTCCCTGTCTACCCGACCATAGCAGAAACACAAGGTGGCCTGTGAAAAGTGTCACAACCACTTCGATGGTCCCGCAGCTATATTTCTGCGTTAAATTCTCTCTCTCTCTCACTCTTCCTCACACACTCTCTCTCTTTCTCTCTCAGTTTTGTAGATTGCATGTTCTTCGATATGTGCCTCCTGCTTACAGAGCCTGTCTGCCATCTTTAATTGGATGAAGAACAAGCCCCCTGGGCTCCAAGGATGACTGCTCCCAAAACATTGCAGGTTGATTGCTCTGTTTGACCCTGATTCTGGTATCCTGACTCAAAACCAAAAATCCAGTCCTTATCTTGTATCACAAAAGAAGATCTTAAATTGCCCTCTGTTGTGGCTTCCTAAAATAGATAAGTTTGTGTCACTGCTACCTATAGATTTATGGTTGTTGAAGAATCAAAGAACTTCCATACATAGTGACCGTATAGATATGCAACTTTAGTTGATATATGAAGGGCTATAACTGTGGGCTATTCAAAAATCCAAACCAGGACTAGCACACAAATCTAATGGGGTTGAGAAATATAATTCCTGCATAAATGTACTTACGTTAACATTCACCTTCTGCTCAAAGCAGATGGAAAAGGAAAATGTGTAAAGAAGATGATTGAAATTTGAGGCTTTACAAAGTACCTGCACAACAGTCACATTCTGTGCTACTAGTGCCTGATAACAACCAGGAAATGAAAATTGTGCATATTTTGTATAGTAGCTTTCTCATAAAACTTACTACCTTGTCCTCATTAATTCCTAGTTCAAATAATCAAAAGGCATTTCTAACAATATCTTTGATCCTAGCTGTTGATCTCAAAAAAAAAGCTTTGTTCTCAATTCATATCCAATTGTTTCAGGGGAAACATTGCTCAAATTACTGAGATCTTATCATTGTAATTGTCCTTTTTTGCTTCCATTATCATTTATTAGTTTGAACGAGAGTGAGTTTTATTTAATACAAAGTGAACTTTTGTTGTATCTTAAACAGTAATAAACTCTAAGGGGTAGGTTTCCACAAGAGGTTGCTGATTTTTTTGTCATAACATTGGCAAAGGCAACATAAAGATCAGAAAATGCATCAATCCAGCTTTCTATCACTTCTCTAAGCTTTTCTGGTAACTGTCTGTCAAAGTAATAATGGTGAACCAGGGGATTCCTGCAGAAATTCTACCTCTGCTGTCTTGACATCCATGTTTATGTGATTAACCATTTTAAATTTCTCTTAAATTTGGCTTATTTTGTTTGAGTTGAGGTAAAATTCACATTGGCTGAAAATTGCTGCTGTGGAGGAAATATTCGCAGTAAGGTTCACGCATAAATGCATTTTAATTGAAAAGCAAGTAAAAATTTTTTAAAGCAGTTTGTTTTCTTTGTCCTTAAAACAATCACTTAGAAGTAAAAAGCTTTGCGCCTAAGTTCAACAATGCCATGTCAGGCCAGGGGCACTTCATGTGGAGCACGAACAGCCAATCCAGATGCTTGTGGGAACGAACATGGAGGGGCAGAGTTTCTCACTGCAGGGGATGGTTCATAAGGTCTCTCCACTGGAGAGATTGTTGATAGTATCAAGCTGAGACTGAGGGATATATTTTGGCAGCCCCTGCTACAGTTCATCTTGATTCATCGGCTTGGAGACAAATACTTAAAGTGACATCGTGAGGGTTGGAGAAAATACTCGTGAAGATTTACACAACCGACAGAAGTTCAGTATTGTTAGGGCACTAGCAAAGTGTTGTGACTTTTAACTCATTTAAGTGGAAAACTATAAGAACTAAACCAATGAGCAGCCTACAGTAACAACATTTATCGTTTAACCATAGGCATTGCTACATTACCAGATAGTGTATGTTAAAGGCACATGCAGATCTGTAAAAAGCAAGGGCTCTTTTCCAAGAATGCTGTTTGCTACTAATCATGAGGGAGATAATGACACGATGGTCCCAATTGGCTGCCTTCTGCACCTTAATACTTCTATTATTCTGTGAACAACATTTCACAATAGCACATTCCATTCACAATCTCTAACCCTGCATTGGATAATAATGTCTTAAAATATCTTTAAACAGACTAAGTTTCCAGGCCTTCCTCCTGGGAACATAGAGTACAGCTAGAAACTTCTCAGGCCATTGTATCTGTACTAGTTCTTTAAAAGAACAATCTGGTTAGTGCTGCTCCACTGTTTTTTTAACCTAAAGCTCAGAAAATTTCTCTTTTTCGAGTGCCAATGTGTATCCAGTTCTCTCTTAAAGTTACAATTGGATCTGCTATTACCATCCCTTCAGGTTTGAACCTGTGCCATTTTTGTATCTCGTTTCCTCTCTAGATTTATTTTACCAGTTATCTTAAACCTGTGTCATATGGTTTCTGAACATCCTGTAAGAGAAAATAGTTTCTCCTTGTTTACTCTGTCAAAATTCTTCTTCATTTTGTACAACTCGGTTAAATCTCACCTTCTTTAGGGGAAAAGATCCCAGTTTCTCTTGTCTTGTTACGTAACTGAGGTACCTCATCCCGATTATCTTTCTGATAATCTCCTCTGTACCCTTTATGTTCCAGCTCGATCCTGAGCATAATTCCACAATTGTTACAGTTCCAGCCGGATACTCCCAAATTGTCAAACTCTCAGGTGAGAAAAGATGAACTGGCTCACCTTCTTTACTCCTCCCCTCTACTCCTTTGGTCACCACAAGGTTAATTCACAAATTATGTACCCCCCTTTCTCCATGACCAAATGAATTATGATTTAAAAGGAACAAACTTAACCTGTCTTGAATTAATGGAATGAGTTTATTAGTTACTAAATTTGTAGAAGAAATAATAATGCAACACACGTATACAGGATAGATTTGAAGGGTAAATCATAAAAACGACAAAATTTAAAAGATATGTGGTTCAGTCTATGGGTTTCTCATGAAGAGTAGACAGCAGAATGTTTATAGTCAAGCAATTGATTTTGAGATTCGGGTTAATTGAAACTCATTCAACCTGTTTATTTTTGACTCGCTGGCTGGCTTTTCAGTATTCCATCAGAGAGGATCTTTTCCCTGCAGTGCAGAGTTAACTAATGGGCAGCTCATCGATTGTGACCTTCATGGCACACTGGTGCTCAAACCCAGACTAATAGACGTGGTACCTCTGCCTACTGGCACACTTTATTCGACTAGCACCCACTGACCAGCATTGGAATGGCTTTTAGCCTCCGTTCTGGTATATTCTTGAAAAGGGAAGACGCAGAATATGTTTCTCACCGAGACTGCTGCTTTTTTTCCACACAACATGTTTACAGTGAGAGACAATTTCCAGAAGATTATAGTTCAGTTTGTAGTGCATTTCACCCCCTTCCCCTTTGAAGTCCATCCCCTTAAGACATCCTTGGCATTCCAGAGGTGGGACATTCCAGAAACTCTGTGTCCCTTCAGGTAACCATTGAATTTACATCTACGGTCATCTTGGCTGCATCTTTAAAATTAAACCACATGTTGGAATTAAAGTTCGCTATGTTTATAGGTAATTTGAAGTTATGATCTGTGGTCATAACGTTGGCAAGGTCTTAACAGTTTTCCTAATATTTGGTGCCCTTTATGGCATTTTCTCACTGTAAGCTCTGAATGCTTTTTCCATAATCTAAGTTGAGGGATAATAGGTGAAAGAAAGTTATTTGTAGTCTGCATTCATAGCAGATGGGCAATGTCTCCAGGGATAACTGGGTTATTCTACCTTGACAGATTTTCAGAGTGTAGGAAACTACATCCTTTGCTGCTCCAGGTCCTCTGAAAGTACCTTGATTCTGCAATCTCTTTCTACACAGTTTGGGTGATTCTTTGTTTGGGAACACAGGACCTAGAATATACAGCACAGGAACAGGTCCATTGGCCCACGATGTGGTGCTGAAAGTGACACCAAATTAAATTAATAAAGTAGTACTAATGAAGAAAAGCACTATTCAATGTTATGGTAGCTGTTCTTTTGCCCCCTTGTGAAATAGTAGCTTCCTAATTCAATCACTAAATACTGGAAGTTTTTTTTATGAGCATAATGTCATCATTTGCAAGTTTTGTTGCTAGTGATTATCTTGCAACACAAGAAAATCCCTTCCTTTTGAATGACATTGCTATCTCTTTAAGACTACCATCTGCATTTGACCTCTCCTACTCACCCTCACCCCAATCACTCTTCTTCCTAGCAGGTTTTGAGAAGATTTGTAGCTCAGGTTGAGGTTCTGGATGTAGATTTGCTCGCTGAGCTGGAAGATTCGTTTTCAGACATTTTGTCACCATACTAGGTAATATGATCAGTGAGCCTCCAGCGAAGCACTGGTGGCGTAGCCTGCTTTTGATTTATGTGTTTAATTTCCTTGGGTTGGTGATGTAATTTCTTGTGGTGATGCCATTTTCTGTTCTTTTTCTCAAGGGGTGGTAAATGGGATCCAAGTCAATGTGTTTGTTGGTAGAGTTCCGGTTGGAGTGCCATGCTTCTAGGAATCCTCGTGCATGTCCCTGTTTGGCTTGTCTTAGGATGGATGTGTTGTCCCTGTTGAAGTGGTGTCCTTCCTCATCTGTGTGTGAAGATACTTGTGAGAATGGATCATGTCTTTTTGTGGTTAGTTGATGTTCATGTATCCTGCTGGGTAGTTTTTTGCCTGTTTGTTCAATGTCATGTTTGTTACAGTTCTTGCAAGGTATTTTGTAAATGACATTAGTTTTGCTTGTTGTCTGTATAGGGTCTTTCAAGTTCATTTGCTGCTGTTTTAGTATGTTGGTGGTTTGTGGGCTACCATGATGATGTTACCTAGTATGGTGACAAAACATCTGAAAATGGACCTTCCAGCTCAGTAAGCAAACTAACATCCAGAACTCTTCTTCCTTTAATATGCTCCCATCTGGAAGGTTAATCTAGAATAAGGACTTGAGGACATGCTGTAAATATATAGTCAGGTCCAAATTTCAAGAGATTTGGCATAATCAAGTATTCATATTCTGTGCAACCTTAATCTTACAATGTCTTGAGTCTTGAGACAGAAAAGCATTCTGGAATAGGATTATCTGTTAGTACTGAAAATTTCAGGCTCCGTTCTAATCTGCCAACGGTGTCCATTGACTAATTGTGTTGACTTCCTTATGTCAGGCATAGTTTTAGAGACTTTTTATGATTTTAGATTTACTTTCTGTTTGCGATTTTGGAGAAGATTTGTAGCTTAGGTTGTGGATCAGGTTGTAAATTTGCTCACTGATCTGGTAGATTTGTTCACCGATGTTTCACAAGGTAACATCATCAGTGAGTCTCTGGTGAAGCGTTGGTGTTCTGTCCCGCTTGTTATTTGTGTGTTTTGGTCTGTTGTGGTGGGTGATATCATTTCTGGTTCGGTTTCTGAGAGGTTTATAAATGGGGTCCAAATCTATATGTTTGTTAATGGAGTTCCAGTTTGAATGCCAGGCCTCTAGGAATTCCTGTGCGTGTCTTTGTTTAGCTCAAACAGCATTGATGAATTTAAAGGACGCTGGACCAACAGCCAGCATAACCAACGTCATATACAAAATATCCTGCAAGGACTGCAGCAAACATTACATTGGACAGACAGGCAAGAAACTAGCCACCAAGATACATGAGCACCAACTAGCCACATGACTAACTATCACCTGTATCCATACAGACAGACAAAGAGGGTCACCAGTTCGACTGACACAATACATTCATCCTGGGACAGGCTAAACAAAGACAACCATGGGAATTCCTTGAAGCCTGGCTTTCAAATCAGAACCCATTAACAAACATATCGATTTGGGCCCGATTTACCAACCTCTCAGAAACAGAACCAGAAGTGATATCACCCATCACAACAGATCAAGACACACAAATAGCAAATGTGGCAGAACACCAGCATTTCACCGGAGGCTCATTGATGATGTTACCTTGCATGGTGATGAAACGTCTGAGAACAAACCTACCAGCTCAGCAAGCTTACTTTCTGTGCTAAGAGACATCTTACTAAACATGGGGATAAAATTTCAATTTGTTTCATTTTGAAGGAGGTGGTTCAGGGTGAAATAAAATCCCCTTCCTAATCAAATATTTCTGATGTACTGTTGCCAGGTAGAAGTGCTTCACATTTTAAAAGTGATTCTGTGCTTAATTAAAACAATATTTTACTGGGAGTCACCTAGTCTCTGCTTACAATCTGTTTCCAATTAGGTTTATTCCTTGATCTCTATCAATAAGTAAACTGGGTCATGTTTTCACAGGAATTTTCTTTATGGCTCTTAATCATTCCATTTGGAATGTGATGCCTGAAGCCATGTTTTGTAGCTGGAAGGTAATCTGAGCACACTAGAGCATGAATTATTAAAGAAATCTTCCACATTTATTCACTGTTGATGGAACAGTAATAGCACAAGGGGAAAGGACAGCACCAATTTCTCAGAACAATTGAATAGATAGTACCTGTGATTTTGCTGACATTGTCCATCTCCCAGAAAAAGTGAAATGTTTAATTTGGGTGGTATGGTGGCTTAGTGGTTAGCACTGCTGCCTCACAGTGCCAGGGACCTGGGTTCAATTCCACCCTTGGGTGACTGTCTGTATAGAGTTTGCACATTCTCCCTGTGTCTGCGTGGGTTTCCTCCGGGTGCTCTGGATTTCTCCCACAGTCCAAAGATGTGCAGGTTAGGTTGATTGTCCATAGTGTCTAGGGATGTGCAGGCTAGGTGGATTTGCCATGGGAAATATGGGGTTACAGGGATAGATTTGGGGGAACAGGTCTGCGTGGGATGGTCTTTGGAGGGGTCAGTGTGGGAACGATGTGCTGAATGGCCTGCCTCCATGCTGTACAGATTCTTACAAGCTGATATTTCTGCTTTCAGTTTATGTGCAAGCTTTAGCCACTTCCCGTTTTCTGTCCTCATATTCTGGTGCCATTTCTCACTCAGCTCCCACCTGATCAATAGTTTCAGTGCTGATGGTTTGGATGGTATCTCTGACTCACATTGGACTTTGGAGAACCCCTGTGTAAATCTAAATTTTGGTCCCAGGACTCATGTATTTAATGGAATTGCAACTGATAGTTGAATGGACTGCACTATAGAGAAACTCTTGGGACCCAACAAAACCTGTAGAAAAAAATGCGTAAAAAGTATTTCTATAGTGGGCATAGAAGAGCAGGGGTAGTCCTTTTAAACCCATAAGGACTGTCTGAGCTTCTGTGATCCCCCTGCTCCCTCTGCCCTCCCCCATCCTCACCCACGATTGCCACCCAATTTCTCCCTTTGCCAGTTGGTGATCTCTGTGCCACTCCTTATCTATCCTTTCCTCAAACTAGCTACTACTTTCCACTGGACAAGGTCAAGCTGTTGTGTAAGAGATCAGAAGTGGGAATCTGTAGGAATTCAGAAAAATACTGAAGCTGTCGAAGGTGACAGAAATAGATAGGGTGAAGCCATGGGTTGACTTGAGGACAGGATTTATTATTTTTTAAATCAGGGTATTGATAGACTTGGAATCAATGCAGATCTCCAAGCCAAGGGGTTATGGGTGAATGGAACTTAATGTTTTGCAAGGCCTCAAGCTGCCGAGTTCAGTTTATTGATGATGGAAGACGGGACCCGAGCCAGGCGAACTTTGAAAAAGTTGAGTCCAGAAGTAGTTAGGGGATTTAGTTGAAGGTAAGCTGTGGTAATATGAAAGATGTTGCAATGTTGTGGACATGCAAGCAGGTGAACATTGCAGTGGAGAGAGTATAGTGGTCAGAAGTTTCCTCAGGGTTACATAGGATACTGAGCAAGCAGGCTGGCTCCTTTATATGGGCATTTTTAAAATGTCATCTGTGGGACAACACTTTATGAACATTTCAGTGGATTCACTAAATTATTCATTTTAAACAGCTTCTGCTAATTATTACCAAAGAAGGGATCTTACTGAACATGTATTAATTATTAAATGCTACCATCCCCCATTTTAATTTCAAGGTTTGGGTAAGGAAAGGTTAGTGTAGTACTCCAACGAAATACTTGCTATTTCCTAATCCACTACCAAGGTCAGAAATCGGCAGAACTGACTGCTTCTTAACTTTCAAACAAAAGCAAAGTACTGCGGATGTGGAGATCTGAAATAGAAAAACAGCAACAAAAAGTGCTGCAGAAATTCAGCAGCCCTAACAAAATCTGTCAAGAGAGAAACAAATTTAATGTTTTGAGTCTGCTGTGACTCTTCTTTGGAATGCTAATTTTGTTTCAGTTTCCGAAGTTGCTACCAGACTTGCTGAGTTTCTCCAGGACATTCTGTTTATATTCCTTCCTAATTCAGTTTTGTGGTTTTTGTCCAGCTGTCTTTTTCATGCTCCAAGAACGAACTGCAACTCACTTCTCTCTTTAGTCTTTGGGGCAAGAAGCCAGAACATACAGTTGCTGTAGTGACCCTAAACAGAGAACTTGTTGCTAAGGCAACTGAAAAAAGACTCATGTTACCTCAAAGGATTTAATCTCAGTCCACAAAGTCTGTTCAATTGAAGCAGTTTTGGTTAACTCTTTTAAACCCAGCACCTCTTCCATTCCTGAGTAGAGCTGCTGAAAGGAATTATTTTGGACAAGTGACATTGTTAAATGGCTTGTCCTGATGCTATAAGGCAGAATGCAAAATTGCAACTTTTGAGCAAAATTTGATATTAGTGGCCCATGTTCCCAGATAACCTAGTGTTGCAGAGTTAATTTCTACAGTCCTCAAAGCCCCAAGCTCAGTTCCAATGCAGTTGTTGTATTGTACAATGGTTGATAATTTAGCTGGCGTCCCCCTCCTATATTGTTATTCAATGACCACTAATGAACTATGGATTGAAGTAAGTGAGAAAAGGGCTGGGTGTGTGATGTATCCTATATCATGTGGACTAAAATGTACTGTCCAGGCTTTTCGCTGAGAAATCAGGGACGGTAGTCATCCCTCAAACTGCCACCATTTAGTGTTAGCGGATTCAAGAGAGGCGATGAGCAAACTGATCAGAAACAAAAAAAAATTCCTTATCTGGAGTTACAAGGACAGGGAAAGGAAAAATAATAGATGCCTTTGCCTTTTTACTTAGTTACAAAGAAACTTATTGTAGATGGAGGGATGTCAATGATGACAGTGATCATTTGGTTACAGAGTCATAGAGATGTACAGCACGGAAACAGACTCTTTGCTCCAACTTGTCCATGCCATCAGATATCTGCAGTTATTCTAGTCCCATTTGCCACATTTGGTCCATATCCTTCTAAACCCTTCCTATTCATATAGCCATTCAGATGCCTTTTAAATGTTATTCTAATAGGGGTTTGAAGGAAAGGGAGTAAATACTGCAGGTATAACACTGGTGAAGGAATCAAGTTTTTGAGAGGCAAAGAAGAAAAGCTTTATATGAGGGATATTTTAAAGTAATAGAAAGATGGAACCAAGGGTTCAGTCAGTGACTATCTTTCCTGTACAGACAAACATTTTTGGAAAGTCTTCATAAATTTTGCAGGAATAAATCTGACTCTTAATTGCAAGGAATCTATAACATTTGCATTTTATCTTTCAGAATTATTAGTACCAAAGAACAATGGTGCAGATTTTACCATAATAATACTGATGAGGATAATAATGATGAAAATCATGAGGGTGTACTATAGGACTTACTGTTGAAATCATTGTAACTGCATGAACATGGACTCATTTGTTCTTTACTGACAAGTGACTAAAAAACATTAAAGTTGGTGCATTCAGAATGTAAATGATTTTCTAATCAATAACTAATTTGAAATGACAACTCAGTACCTGAAACTGAATTTTAGAGTGTTGGGAACTCCTTTTCAGAAGAAATGTAATAATGGAGATTTTCTTTAAAATAGTAGTTTCCTTTGCTTTTTCTGTTTGCCTTTTTGACGTTCCTCCCCTTTAATTCAAATAGTAGAAGTTTTTTTTGTATATCACTCAGCTGTCATTTATATTTTCTTTAGTTTTTCCTAGTCTGGGTCAGTGAGGGTTTCTCAATCTGGTTTATTGATAGACCTTACTGTTTCTTACCCTAAACACAGATAGGACAGATGTACTTGAAGAGACATGGGTTAAAGGGAATTTACATTCAGAGGGCCATAGAAGTTTGTGTGCAACTTTTAGCAAGTGGTTTAAGGTGAGAGGGTAAAGATTTAAAAGGGATCTAAAGGGGCAACTTATTCACAGAGAGATGTTGCATGTATGAAACAAGCTGCCAGAGGAAGTGGTGGAGATGGGTACAGATACAACATTTAAATGGCACCTGCTTGGGTAAGTGAATAGGAACTGCTTCAGGGATACAGGGCAAATGCTGGAAAATGGGTCTAGATCAGTTTAGAATATCTGGTTGGCATAGACAAGTTGGACTGAAGGGTTTGTTTCTGTGCTGAATAACTCCATGATTCTATACCGCTAAGTGGTGTTTCTCCACTGCTGGCAGCCAAATATATTTACAGCTGATTTGCATCTCATTGTTTCCATTGTATCTAGTGTGCAAATATGTTTATCTTTCTTATTTGCTATTTTGATGTCCTGCATCAATATTCAATACCCTTGTTTCCAGTGTATCTGGCCCAGCTTCATTGTTACCCCATTGAAGTCAACTCTCTGCCAGTGGATTGTTCTTGCTCTAGGTTCATTGTCATTTTCCATCAACATTCTAAACCTGGCCACATTCCCAAGAATCAGTTTAACAGTGCCTCCTTTCATCTTGCCCTCACTAGCCTTTACACTATCATTATTCTCCATTATGATGTTTGCATCTATCTGTAATTCCCTTGCAGGTCTGTTCCTCTACATCCTTCCCACTAGTGGGTGGTCTGTAGATTACACCAGGCAATGCAATTACAATTTACTATCCCTGAGCTACAGCCAAATCGATTCTGTCCTTTAGATCCTTGGTACAATTTATTTCTTCAGCGCTGCAATGCCCTCCTTAACAAAAAATGCTGCTACTCCTCCTTTGCTTTCCTTTTTCATCTTGTATATTTGTCTAACTCATCTCACAACTTGTTCAGCAAATTACCTTTAAGCGTTTGAACATTTGAATTGACAGAATCTAATCTCTGGTTATTTGATAGGTGGGCATCATAGTTAGCTCAACCCTATCCATTGTCTAAAGATTAACTCCTCTAACTAAAGGGCAGATCTATATTAGAAGTCCTGGATAATAATTTCCCTTCCTAGCTCAGGGATGCTGAATTTAAATGAAGGGATTGGCTTATTCAACACTGACTTGATTGAATGTCTATCCTGGTCTCTGCCACATCACATAGCACGTTTACTAGCTGAACTTTTGCCAGGAAGACAACATTCTTTCAGAACTATTCTGTCATTGTCCGTCATAACAGAACCCATACAATAATATGATTATTTGCTTTGCAGTTGCTGAGGGCATCAGGTAATTGTTTACATGTCTATGGCTCTATGTCAATGCTCTTTTAAAAGTGGCACTGTTATTGATAAAGTATTTCTCAATATTTTCCAGCTACCTATACCTTAAACACTGTGAGGAGGTAAATAGTACAGTATTATTTCATACATGTTTCTAAGACGTAGTGGTGATTTTCTGTTCTTTTGTTTATTCTGGTAAATGTTAGCGTTTGAAAATGTTATTCTCATTTAGCCACTTGGCTGACCAGGGATAGCAGAGTCAGCTGCGCAACAAGGTGCTCCTTTACTGTGCTCCTCTGCAACTACGGGCCATTTACTATGCTGCAATCCCCACTCTATCACTATTGCACTCAACAAGCTCAACTGATTTTCCATGTTGTTTCCCATTAAACGTCACATGTTCAATTTAACGTCATTTTCCTTACATCCACGAACTTTATTCCTATGTCCCTGCATGTATCCTCTTGTCGTCTGCTAGGCACTTTGCAGTCCCACTTCCTATCCACTTCCATTTTGTCAGCCAACTTCAAGGTCTTTAGACTACATCTAGGAGAAAGTGAGTGCTGCAGATGCTGGAGATCAAAGTCGAAAAGTGTGGTGCTGGAAAAGCACAGCAGGTCAGGCAGCATCCGCGGAGTAGGAACGTCGATTCTCTTACTTCTCGGATGCTGCCTGACTGGCTGTGCTTTTCCAGCACCACACTTTTTGACTGTGGAACAACTTTCCTTACATTCTTGTTTTGTTACCTTCTTCGCTGAATAAACGTCTTTAAAGCCCTTGAGATTTTGGTCTCTCGTCACTCTGTTTTTCTTTGCCCCAACTCTATTTTCTATTGTTGTAAAGTGTCACATATGGCTATTTGTCCATAATGGGCTGGGACGTTACAGATGTATTGACAATGACATTGTCAGTATCCACAGAAGTTGCTGTTCATTCAAGTATGCATTGTTAGCGTTCTCCGAGATGCAGATCAATTAGGATTTAACCTGAACCCTCACTATTCAATGCCATGAGCTTCACTGTAAAAACCTTGGAAAATACTAAATCTTGTGAAATTTGACTCAACTTTGCTTTAACTCTGCACCACCACCACCTCCTTCTTCTCCTCATCATCAGTGTATTCCACTTGATGGAAGGTCCCTGTCATATAGTCTCCAGCATATAATCTCTATCCTTCTCTCATCTTTTAATTTTCTAATGACTTCAGTTTTCAAACTAGCCAGTATTGCCATCTGTTCTTTCATTTTTTTTCTATTTTTTTTCATATGAGATGGACTTTGCTGCAAGACCAGCATTTATTGCCCAGCCCTAATTATCCTGAACTGATTGGCTTGTTAAGCCTTTTCAGATGGGAGTTAAGAGCCAACCATACTGCTGCAGTCTGGAGTCATATGTGAACTGGGTAAGGTAAGGATGGCAGATTTTTTTTTGAAGTAGTGAACTAGGTGGGCTTTTACAACAATTAATGATACTTGACATGGTCATCATTACTGAAAAAAAAGTTATATTACATTATTAAAAGAATACTCATTCTTTTGCTCATTAAAATACTCACTAAAAATCACTGTTTTAAATTTTATGAGATTTCATCTTACGCTATAATCCCATCTGTATGCCCCTGTCTTTATTTTATTCCCTGTAAAGGGATTAAATGTGAAGAATAATGAATGTTTCTTGCTTTATGGTTTGCTATTTGTGAGAATTTTCAAGATAATTGACTGTTTAGTGAATTGGTGACATCACTGTGACTGGAGACTGGAGGACCCCTTTGGTTGGAACCAGAATGAAATTAACATTGGGGAAAGTGAAATTCACAACATAGAGTTCACTACAGTCTTTGGACAGTTTTATCCAAGGTTTGCACTATGGTACTGATACTATCCAAAATCTGGGCTAATAGATTGGTATTAAAATGCATGTACTTGCTGTTATCTTGTCAGTGGTGTTGTCCTTATTATCACTTGGATACTTGGTTGAAAACAGTGGCATTAAAGATGCTTAGAAGTTACATGTGTTAGAATGTTACGCTTTCTGCATCAAATCCGAAGAATTACAACAAAATTCAGCAATTCAGTGCCAAACTTGTCTCCAACACCTCCCCCATGCACAAATGTAATGAGCAATTTTAGTATCTAACTGTCAACATGTTTTATGGGGTAAGGTTGGGGAGCATGCTGTCCCAATCTATTAAATCATTCCAGCAAAATTAATCTCTGGAATTCTATAGCTCTGTTAACTTTAAACTGACAGCTTGTGGTAACAGGCTACAAACTGAGAGCACTGAGAGTCCAGAATAAGTAACAGAGGAAAATTCCAGAACTCCCCCATACAGATATTTCTGCTTACTGTCAGAAAGCAATTGAAAGCACATGGATCATCTTATTTTGGGCATAAGTGAAACCAGCTGTTGTTCAGCTCAACGAGAACATTCCCAAAGAACTGCACTTATATTTTACTGCAAATGTACACTCTATGTAGTTTGAAAATATAATAGGCTTCAGCTTAGACTCGGCAAAAAAGCGATTATTGCCAGCATGTGTACAGATCCAGGTTTTAGCTGAATGTAAAAATTGAGGTTAGGCCATATGGACTTCATTAGTTTATGAGAAACATTTCACTTTATCTGATGGTCTAACCCTTTCTCTTCCTCCCCTGATTTCAATGTATTTTGAAAGGATCAGAGAGGGATAAACTGCCCAAGGTGCACAGTGTGCATGAGTTCTGCTCAAGGAGAAATAAGTTTTGGGGAGTAAATTGGATGTTGGTGATTTTAAGTTTTACTTGGACCCAAGGACAAAAGCATTAAAAAAACCCAAAAGAATTGCAGAATCTGGAAATCAGAAACAAAAACAGAAATTGCTAGAGAAACTCTACAGGTTTGGCAGCATCTGTGGAGAGAAATCAAAGTTAACATTTCGGGTCCAGTGACTCTTCTTCAGAACTTGAATTTTTGCAGAATAGTAATTTCTGTTTTTGGAACAAAATCAATAAACTTGACACAACATTAATAAACTCGATTGTTATAAACAAACTTGAGATTGGGGGTTGGATTTTACTGGTCTTTGTGGTTCCTGTTTCCCTTCTGTCTTAAATGTCAGGGGTTGGAGCTGAGATGGGGGAATGGCAAACTTCTCCAGTAGGGAGACCAACTGCCCCACACATTAGAGATCATAAATAGTTCCCTCAGGGACAGGAAATCCTGCCTCGGAGTTTACTGGCTAAGTAGACATGAGCAGTTCTCCAGTAATGGCGGTACTAATGAAAGTGTGTGTGAGGTTGAAGAGGTGAGCTGTGCTGCATTAGCACTCGTGAAGTGGGTCTCTTGTGGAGGGATATGGGGTCTGAGAGGTTGCAGAGTGGGGGGGAGGAGGGAACCTGTGGTGGGAAATGTTTAACATGTTGAGGGGAGGGTCAGTTAAGGAGCACTCCACCTTTGCACCTGCAGGTAAAGATTTCCTGAAAGGTAGTACAGCAATCCCCTAAGTCTAAAAAACCAAAAGAGCTGGGGATGTTGGAAATCAGAAACAAAAACAGAAATTGTTTGAAAAACTCAGCAGGTCCGGCAGCATCTGTGGAGAGAAATCAAAGTTATGGTTTCGCATCCAGTGACCCTTCCTCAGAACAGCATTTTGTTCAGGATAGAGTTCTGAAGAAGGGTCAGTGGACCCAAAACGTTAACTTTGATTTCTCTTCAAAGATGCTGCCAGACCTGTTGAGTTCTTCCAGCAAATTGTGTTTTAGTCCCCTAAGGAGAAAGTGAGGTCTGCAGATGCTGGAGATCAGAGATGGAAATGTGTTGCTGGAAAAGCGCAGCAGGTCAGGCAGCATCTAGGGAACTCTTTCCTGAAGAAGGGCTAATGCCCGAAACGTCGATTCTCCTGTTCCCTAGATGCTGCCTGACCTGCTGCGCTTTTCCAGCAACACATTTCCATTTTTAGTCCCCTAAGTCTACTGAGCTTGTCAATTGGTATTCCGTTTTGGAAATTAATGACGGCAATGATCCTCAGGGGAGAGCTGCCAGACAATGGCACAAAGTGTGTTCTAGCTGAATGGGAGAGTTGGGAAGAGAAAGAAGAATGGAAAGCAATAGTAATAGAAGATTACACAGCCAGGAATCAGACATACATTTCTGTGGCGTGAAATGTTACTCCAGGATGTGGTGTGTTATCTCCCAGGTGCCAAGATCATGGGTGACAGGGTTGTTAAAAAAGTGTTTAGCATGCTTGCCTTTATTGCTCAGTCCTTTGAGTGTAAGAGTTGGGAAGTCATGTTGAGGTTGTACAAGGCATTGGTGAGTCCTCTTCTGGAGTACTGAGTCCAGTTCTGGTCACCCTGTTATAGGTAAAGCTAAAGGTAATTCAGAAGAGATTTACTGGGAGGTTGCTGAGTGTAGAAGGTTTGAGTTATAAAGAAAGGCTGGATAGGTTGACGCTTTTTTCACTGGAGCATAGGAGATTGAGAAATTACCTTATAGAGGTTTACAAAATCATGAGGTGTATAGTCAGGCTTAATGATAAGTGTCTTTTCCCTAGGATTTCAAGACTAGGGGCAGACTTTTAAGGTGAGAGGCAAGAAATTTAAAAAAGACATGGGGCAATTTTCTTAGAGTGTTGTTTTTTATGTGGAATGAACTTCCTGAGGAAGGGGTGGATTTGGACACAGATATAATGTTTAAAAGTCACTAAGATAAGTACATGTGTAGGAAATGTTTGGAGGGATATGGGCCAGGAACAGGAAGGTGAGATTATGTTTGGCATAGATTGGTTGGTCCGAAGGGTCTGTTTCCATGCTGTATGATTGTATGACTGCAGGACATCCTTACGGGGGTTAACCAGAAGTTGTAGTTGACATTGGTCAATGACTTATAGGAAGAAAGAGAAAGTTCTGAAAGTAGAATTCAAAGAATTAGGAAGAAAATTGAAAAGGAAGGACCTCAAGAGCGGTAATCTTAGCCTTATTCCCATGTAGTAATGAGGATAAGGACATGAGGACTGATCACTTGAACACATGGCTGAAGAACTGGTATGTGAGAGAGGCATCAGATTTCTGAGGCATTAGGATCAGTTCTGGGGCATGTAGAAGATGGAAGGCTTACTTCTTAGCAGGACTTGATCTGATATCCTAGCAGGGAGACTAGCTAGTATAGTTTGGGTTAGTTTCAATTAGAATATCCGGAATTTGGAAACCTGAAGAGTAACCCAAATTGGAAGGGAGTTAAGCTCATAAAAAGAAATTGAAAAGCTGTGATGGAGACTAAAAAACAGCAAAAACAAAGCTGAGCGCTGAGTATGCCTCAAATGCAGAATGTTGTCAAAACACAAAGTTAAAGACTACTAAATGCATGTTGCATTCACAACAAGGCACATGATCAAAAGGCACAAATAGCAGCAAATTAAAATATAATTGTCATTACAGAAACACAACTGCTTGGTGACAAGGCCTGGGAATTGTATATTCAAGGATATTTGACATATAGGAGAGACAGATAAGAAAGAAAGGAGGTATATAATGCGCTGATGATGTAAGATGGAATCAGGACATTCATAAGGGAGGCTCTCTGAACAGAAGAACAATATGTACAATACATTTGTATAGAACATTTATTGAAGTTATTTATAGATTACCAAATAATAGTAGCATTGTTGGGTATGGGTTTATTAAGGAGATGAGGGAAGCTTTTAGCATGTGTAACACTGTAATCGGGGTTACTTGAATTTGCATATAAACTGGATAAACCAACTGAGCACGAAAGCTATGGAGGTCGAATTTCTGGGGTGTGTTAGAGATGTACTTCCAGAGCAGCATGTTGAAGAACTGAATGGATGGCAGGCTATTTTGGATCCAGAATTATGTGTTGAGAAAGAGGCAATTAATAATCTTGTAAAAGAACCTCAGGGATGAGTGACCACAATATGACAGAATTTTACGTTAGATTTTTCAGTGAGGTAGATACCTCAGGTAGATTTGTCAGGTTTCCAAATTCCGGATAATCTAATTGAAACTAACCCAAACTATACTAGCTAGTCTCCCTGCTAGGATATCAGATCAAGTCCTATTAAGAAGTAAGCCTTCCATCTTCTACATGTTCCACATGCCCCAGAACTGATCCTAATGCCTCAGAAATCTGATGCCTCTCTCACATACCAGTTCTTCAGCCATGTGTTCAAGTGATCAGTCCTCATGTCCTTATCCTCATTACTACATGGCACTGGGAATAAGGCTAAGATTACCGCTCTTAAGATCCTTCTTTTCAATTTTCTTCCTAACTCCTTGAATTTTACTCTCAGAACATTTTCCTTCTTCCTATAAGTCATTGGTACCAATGTCAACTACAACTTCTGAAGGAAGGGAACCTAAATGAAACTTATGAAAACATGTGATACAATTTGGCTGAACTGGATTGGGAAAATACGTTGAAAAGCATGACAACATAGGCAATTGGACACTCTAAGCAAACATAAAACACAAGGTATAGGAGGTAATGAAGATTAATAATTGGCTAACTGAAAACAGAGAGTAGGAATAAATAAGTTATTCTTATGTTGGCAGATTGTGATTATTGTGATTTTGTAATGTTCAGTACTTGGGCCCCAAATGTTCATAATGTATATCAATGATTTTGGATGTTGGAACCAAGGGCAATATTTCCAAATTTTCATATGTTACAAAGCTCAACAGGAATGTATGTTGCGAGGTAGATGTGAATCATTTTCAAGAGAATTTGGACAGGCTTAGCCATTGGCCAAGAACATGGCAGATGGAATTTAATGGGAAAAATGCAAGGTCCCTGGCCACAATTTGCAGCATATTTCTTAAATGGCAAGAAATTGGAAAGTGTAGATATACAAAAGGACTTGGGTATCCTTGTCAGTTAGTCACTAAAGCTGATGTGTAGGTGCAACAAGCTATTAGAAAGGCTTATTTTCTCTCTATGGAATGCTGCCAGACCTAGAGAGTTTCTCCAGCAATTCCTGATTTCATATTAGGAAGGTTAATGGAATGTTAACATTTATTGCAAGATACTTTGAATACAGGAATAATGAAGTCTTGCTGCAATTGTATAGAGCTGAAAATGTGTTGCTGGAAAAGCGCAGCAGGTCAGGCAGCATCCAGGGAACAGGAGAATCGACGTTTCGGGCATAAGCCCTTCTTCATTCCTGAGGTGGAAGTGCTGATGTTGGACTGAAGTGGACTAACTCAAAGGTCACATAACACCAGGTTATAGTCCAACAGACTTATTTAAAATCACAAGTGTCACTGCACCTTCATCAAGTGAAGTGACACTTCACCTGATGAAGAGGCTACGGTCCGAAAGCTTGTGATACAAAATAAATCTGTAGGACTATAACCTGGTGTTGTGTGACGTTTGACTATGCTCCTACATTCCTAGAGATTGGAAGCTTCTTCTCCCAGCATCAGATTTTTTCTTACATAATGTCAGGTTTATTGCCTGCATTACTCTATCTGGAATCTAATCCCATACATTGATTACTTTATATACAGAAACATTTATTGATTTGTCTGAAAAATCTCTCTACAGTTGAATCAATATCCCCTAATATTGATTCTGCTGGCTATTTGTAAGTCCAGCCATGTTCTAGCTTAGTTTTCTCTATATTTAGGTTGATCTTTCAGATGTCTCTTTTTACAAGACTGAAAAGTTAAGGCCCTTTAACCTTCTGAGATAGCTCACACCATGTCTCTGTGGATTAGCCTTGTGACTCTTCTCGGCTGTCTCACGCACTGAAATGTTTCTGCTGCTCCTAGTTACCAGGAACTGAATTGGCATTAAAGGAAAAGATTGACTAGAGTATTTAAATCTTTTACCATTACCTTTTTTGACTAAATTCTTCTCTTTTGTTAAAGGTCAACATTCTGTGAGCTTTGATGATTGCGACTTTACATCAGTTAGTAGTCTTTAGCATCAAGTTTATTAAACTCCCGGATCTTGTTCAACTTCATTGTTAGCTATTTCAATTACATTCATGAGCTATGGGTTTCATTTTCTTAAATTGTGTTGTGATGCATTAAATTTCATTTGCCATTGTTCTGCCCACTTCTGGACTTCAAACTCATTCTGTAGTTAATGAATTGCCATTCAATTCCACTGTTTTTCTCAGTTTGGTTTCATTCGTAAATCTGACCACTAAATAATCAATATCATATGTGACAAATGGAAAGATTAGTTGTCTTTGCACTAAACCTTGAGGTAAGTAACTTCGTTTTTCCCTGTACCTCCACCACCCACTCCCCCATCCCACAGCACCCCACAGCTCCATCCACCCTACCCTTCCCCCACCAATCCTTAACTGGCCCTTCAGCAAGAACATGTTCAACTTTGAAAGCAAGAAACAGGAGAAGCTGTTTAAAAAAAATGACAAAATGATCTGAGGAGTCTGACCTCAGTTACTTAAGGGTTGAGTTCTGTAACTAGTCCTGCATCAAGAATGGGCTAAACTTTAAATGTCGCCAACATTAGAAAAGATACTGCAAAAAGAGCTTTTTAAATAGACATTTTTCAGAAATTGGTCAAATTCTGAATGACTTTTTCAATATTCTTCAGTAGCAGCTAACAAAGCGAACGATATATGCTAATAAAGCATATGTGTCTACAAACTATAGAACTGTAAACAATACCTGTGGATTGGGAATCATTGCAATTTGGGACAACTAAACTAAAGAACTAGCTGGAACACCAGAAGCAACTTTTCAGAAGTAGCATTTGAAGGGTTAATAGTATAGTCGAGTTTTTGTATTATAATGACTTATAATAAAAAGAAGCATGAAGCTGATATTAATAAGTTTGGTCAGTTGGCAGCACAGAAATGGAGTGCTGCTGCAAAGTAAAGTATCTTATTGAAGTTATTCATTTATTGCTCATCAGGGCAATTCACAAGAAAGCAACCCGTGGAAAACCAGGACTTATATTGCATGGAAGGAGACTGTTGATTGGTTGGCAAAAAGATTCTGATAGATAGGAGAATACACTGATTTATGATGACTGACAAGTTTAAGTTTTAAATTAGGCAATTTTTTTCTTTATTCATTCACAGGATGGGGGCGTCGCTGGCTAGGCTAGCATTTATTGCCCATCCTAATTGCTCAGAGGGCAGTTAAAAGTCAACTACATTGCTGGGGGTCTAGAGTTACATATAGGCCAGACCTTCCCTAAAGGTCATTAGGGAAGGTGGTTTTTTGCTCAACGATTGGCAATGGATTCATGGTCATGATTAGACTCTTAATTCCAGTTATTTATTAAATTCAAAATCCACTATCTGCATGGTGGGAATATTACCTCTGGAGTAACAATCCAGTGAGAACACCATAAGGCCATTTGATTGGTCAAGGCAATGCCTTTTAAATTAAGTATCATGTATTTTGTTGAGTTGAAACATGTGCAATGCGTGTACATGTTCTTTCTGTCTGCAAAGAACAGGCCCCTGTCTATTAATATACGTTACTGCCAGTACATGCAAGTATCCCACACTTTGAGACTGGCTGACGATCCTAAATTAATTGTCATTGCAATTGTTTGCTTATTTAGGATTATTCAGCAAATGCTATCCAATTGCAGCATGATATCTAACATTAGATACTGTTATGACATAGCCATGAACCCCTCTGTTAATTTACACTCAGAAAAGCTCACCTTGCGTCGTGATCTGCTAAAATATGAGTGACAGAGAACTCCCAAATTCCACTATTTAAAGAAAATAATATCAATTTATTTTTCACTTTAAAAGTGAACATTGAACAACAACTATTCACAACTCTAAGCCTCTCTTTTTCTTAACTGCTTATTACCTGCCTCCAAATCTATACCAATATATTGTTCCAATAAAACACTTATTAAAATTACATCAACTTAATTTCGAAACCATACAGTGGCTGTAGTCTTTAGAGTCATCCTTCTTTCGGCTGAAGATCTCCCTGGGTCATCATCATTCTTTTTACTGCGAATATGTTTCATTAAAAAAGGTACCTTTGATAGAGTGTCTTGGGTCTTTCTTGAAGGCAGTTACTCTGTCTGACTTTCAAAATGCCTGCCTTTTTTATACCACCAATATCAGATTGTCTCATTGGTTTGAGGTTGGCAACACAATAAATTCAATCTTGATTGTGTTTTAGTATCCTGAGGCATACGTTAAACGGATTGGTTAAATTTAAATTGTTGTTAAAACAGTAACCAACCCAGGTATCCATTTCACAGCCAAATGTTACATCTTTTCAATTTTCCAATACACTCTGAGACTGCTAGCTAGTCATATGACAGATGCTTGTAAGCTCTCGGTGCAGAACAGCTTTTACTCTCTCTTAAAGTAAAGTACATGCCTTCAACTTCATAACAACACTCAGTTGGGAGTTGCCCTTTTTTACGGTGTGAACATTAGATATGATTCTGTCATTGGACAGTATTTGCTGGATAATCTGGAGTGTGTGAAAAATATTGCTGACAACCAACCAGAGCCCACATGCGAACAAATCAGCACTCTCCTCTCATGCGGTGCAAACATCAGATTTTCCCCTTGAATTGTATCCTTGGAGATTGTCTGACAAATGCAAAATGGAAAGCTTCGACAAAGTGTGTTTTTTTCATTTATAATTGATCAATATCACAATAAACATTTTAAAAAACATTTGTAAACATTTACCACTTTCACCGCTCAGACAGGTTTAGCCTGAACATTTTTAATTAAGAGTATAAGATGGGAGATTTAGATTCATTTTCTTACACACCTCCTGATCTCGTCACCACATTGGAAAAACTTTACCAACAAAAACTCATATCCCCTATCGTTTCAATAGTTTATATATTCTTTCTCAGAGTTGACTGTACTGCAGTTCTATTTTTTTCTGGGACTTTTGCTGTTAAATCTTTCTGTGAATCTCCTATAAGACTCTCCTTAAACACATCTTTTTTCTGTCAAGGTTTCAGTCACCCCTCTTGACACACCATGTCTGACCCAGGTTGACCATGCTGTTGGGATAGCTTACTGTGTTGAATGTGTTCTGATAACGTTGTTATGATTCAGTGAGTCAACATCTCTCCAAACAGCTTCTGCAGTCGCAAAAATCACTCCTTTCAATCTGTGTGCATCCTGTGGATATCCATGTCAAGCATAATTTCAAAATAATTTTAACACAGCTTCTGAATTATTAAATTATTAGCTCTTCATTGGTTCCCATGGTAACCATTGCAGTCTATTGTTCATTGAGTGAATAAAGGAAGTTACTAGCTTCATCAATGTTTTGGCTTAATGAGAAATAATTTGTTGCATTAATAGGAATTTGTATATCCAGGATATATTAGAATAAAACTATAAGCCACATATTACTTTTTTGAACTAGCCTTTGTCGCATACAATTTTTATCTGAGCTCTTCATACGATGTGCAATTGTCAACATATATAAATGGATTCAGTTTTCATCTTCACTGTCTGGTGGAGTGTATCGATTACTTGTTGTAAATCCATCTTATTTTCATTTGCCAGTTTACTGCCCATCTGGTGGAGGTGAAAATTATTCCTCACTCCTGTCAAGATAGACAGCTCAAGGTCCCTCGTGCTTGATAATTTGAAACTGCAATTATAAATAATTCCAAAAGATGGCACTCTGTGACACGGTTGACGACAGATTGTTGTAAAAGTCTTGTTTTATAGAATATTTTACCAGGTTTCAGAAACAATAAAAGATGCTTCTTTTTAAAAAATAAAGTGCAAGCACTTTATTATGAGGGCAGGCATGGCAGCCCAAAAGGCTTTTACAAATACGTTAAGGACAAAAGGGTAATGAGGGATCAAATAGGGCCCCTCAAAGATCAGCAAGGCGGCCTTTATGTGGAGCCGCAGGAGATGGAGAAGATCGTAAACAAGTATTTTGCATCAGTGTTTACTGTGGAAAAGGACATGGAAAATATAGAATGTAGGGAAATAGATGGTGACATCTTGAAAAACGTCCACATTACAGAGGAGGAAGTGTTGGATGTCTTGAAATGCATAAAGGTGGATAAATCCCCAGGACCTGATCAGGTGTACCCTAGAACTCTGTGGGAAGCGAGGAAAGTGATTGCTGGGTGTCTTGCTGAGATATTTGAATCACCGATAGTCACAGGTGAGGTGTCAGAA
>NC_057724.1:55672263-55674710 GCF_004010195.1 Chiloscyllium plagiosum
CTGTGTGTGTAGTGTGTATGTAGAGTGTATAAGCGTGTTTAAATGTGTGCGTTTGTGTGTAAGTGTGTGTTTGTGTGAGTGATTGTGCGTAAGTGTGTATGTGTGTTTGTGTGTAGGTGTGTGTCTATGTGTATGTTTGTATGTGTATGTGTGTTTAACTGTGTGTGTAGTGTGTATGTAGAGTGTATAAGCGTGTTTAAATGTGTGCGTTTGTGTGTAAGTGTGTGTTTGTGTGAGTGATTGTGCGTAAGTGTGTATGTGTGTTTGTGTGTAGGTGTGTGTAAGTGTGGGTGTGTAGTTTGTGTGTTTGTGTGTGTGTGAGAGAGTGAGAGTGTGTGATGGAGTATAAGCCTATAAGAGGGTGTGAGTGCAGGGTGTATATGTGTATGTGAAAGGGTCTGCATGCGTGTATGAGTATGTAATCGTGTTTGTGTATGTGTGTGAAAGTGTGAGAGAGAGAGTGTATAGTGTAATGGGGTCAGCTGTAGTGTGACATGAATCCAAGGTCCCGGTTCAGGCCATCCTCATGGGTATCGAACTTGGCTATTAGTCTCAGCTTGGCCACTTTGCATTGTTGCCTATCCCTAAGTCACCTCAGAGGATGATCACCCGAAGATCCGAGGCCGAATGCCCCAGACTGCTGACATGTTCTCTGAACCCCCCTCCTCCCAACCCCAGCCACCCAAACCCCCCCTGCCCCCCTCCCCCCGGGTCTGGTGATTGTTGCACGGTGTCCATTCATTCGTTGTCATAAGGTCTGCTCAGTGTTGCCAATGTACCATGCCTCAGGGCATCCTTGCCTGTAGTGTATGAGATGGACAACATTGGCCAAGTCACATGAGTACCTGCGCTTACATATTAATGAACCGAAAGCTGCCACTCATTCTAAAAGATGAAAGACTTAGCAACAGTCTAGGTTTGTTCAATACATCATTTCAGTTGTGTGACACTGTAATCTTTTGCTATAAATTCTGTGTCATATGGTCCTCTTCACTAACTATCTGATGAACGAGCAGTGCTCCGAAAGCTAGTGCTTCTAAATAAACCTGCTGGACTATAACCTGGTGTTGTGCAATTTTTAACTTTGTCCACCCCACATCATGGCTACTAATATAAGGTTCTGAGAAAATAACATAATCCCAATCTTAGAGGAGTATGCATTCCTAGCCTAGTGTGGTATTTTTAATTTCTCAGGTTAATGTTGTGTTGGAGATACTCTCAACATGGAAGACTACGGTGCTGGAAAAGCACAGCAGGTCAGACAGCATCCGAGGAGCAGGTGAATCGATGTTTTGGACAAAAGCCCTTCACCAGGAATGTTGCACAAAATATCGTTTCTCCTGCTCCTCGGATGCTGGCAGAATTGCTGTGCTTTTCCAGCGCCACACGTGCGACTCTCATCTCCAGTATCTGCAGTCCTCACTTCGCCTCTAATCTTCCATGTGTCAACTATATTCCTGACAAAGGGCTTTTTCCCGAAACGTCAATTTTGCTGCTCCTTGGATGCTGCCTGACCTGCTGTGCTTTTCCAGCACCACTCTAATCCTCAACTATATTCAAGTTTACCAAATATCACTGGCAACATGGGGGAAGTAACACATTCAACAGCTTGTGCTTCATACAGTGTCTATAAACCTACAGTTGTACCTTTACACTTTGAGTTTGAGAATGCAATGTCCATGTCCTCAATTGAGATTGTCACTCCTCTGTCCAGGTGCAAGTAATTGAACCTTGCAAGCCATAACAAAAATGCTTCTCAACAATATAAATGACCTATTTTAAGACATTCAATGTAAAAGAGTCAAATTCGTAAACAATACCAACAAGGAGGATATTGATACCAGAAGAGACAGCTCAGAAATTACAGAATAAACTGGACAAGATTTCAAGTGGACCAAAAAAAAAGACCTTATAAAGTAGACACATGTAAAATGCTACACAGGGAATGAAAAATACTTCATCATATATCTTGGTTGGTGTTCAAATAGTTAATGAGGTAAATGAAAGAAACCAATAGTGATTTGAATAGACAACCTTAAAGGTTAACAATTAATGTTGAACAAAGTCAAAAAGTGCTGGAGAAACTCATCAGGTCCGGCAGCATCTGTGGGGAGAGAAAAATAACATTTTGACCTTTCGTCAGAACTGAAAACATCTGGGAATTGGTATTTGTGCTGATGACAGGGGCCATTGTTGGTAGAGATAGGGGGAGGAATGACCTGAATAGATGGAGAGAGTACCCAGAGAGAAAGAGAGAATAAAAAGGAAATCCGATAAAGGAATTGCTGCTAATAAGCCAGGAGAGAAGTAAATGCTGAATAGTGACAAAGTGTGACCATTTGAAGATGGGTTGGCTGCGCTGGGAGCAACCCATCCAGGGCAATGAAGGGAGGAGAAAGTGAGGATGCAGATGCTGGAGATCAGAGTTGAGAGTCTGGTGCTGGAAA
>NC_057724.1:55674786-55718302 GCF_004010195.1 Chiloscyllium plagiosum
GGGGGGGGGGGGGGGGGGGGGGAGAGATAAATGGGAGGAGGGTGGGGTGTTCACCTCCATCCCATTTATCTCTCAGTCCCCCGGCCCACAACCCTCATTCCCGATGAAGGACGTATGTCCGAAACATCGATTCTCCTGTTCCTTGGATGCTGCTTGACCTGATGTGCTTTTCCAGCGCCAGACTCTCAAAGAAGGGAGGAGAGTGTTCATCTTCTGAAACTGTTAAGCTCAATATTGAATCCTGAAGCCAATAAGGTACTGAAGTAAAATATGTGTTGTCATTCCAGCTTGCTTTGAGCTTCCTTAAAGCACCACAGCAGACCTGAGACAGAAATGTTGACATGGGAACATAGTGCTGTGTTGAATTGGCAAGGAACTGAATGCTCAGGATTATGTTTTCAGATTGAACTGCAGTATTGTGTAAATTGGTCACCCAGTCTGCATTTCATCTCCCCAACATGGAGGAGACCTCATTGTGAGCAGCGAATAGAGTAGACACCTTTGAGTAAAGTGCTAGTTCACCTAGAAGGTTTGTCTGGGGCCTTGGATAGTGAAGAGGGAGGAGGTAACCAGGCAAGTATAGCACCTTCTGCGATTGTATGGGAAGTTGCCGTGGGGTCTTTGAGAGGTGCTGGGAGTGGAGAAGGTGTGAACCAGAGTGTCCCAGAAGGAACGGTCCTTGTGAAATGCTGACAAGGGCGGGTAGGGGAATATGTGTCTGGTGATGGCATCCCACAAGAGGTGGTGGAAAAGATGGCTTTGGATGTGGAGGCTGTGGGGTGAAAATTGAGGATGAGGAGGACCGTATCATTTTTGTGGTAGGGGAGGAATGGGGTGAGGACAGAACTGCAGGAAATGGTTTGGTCTTGGCTGAGGGCCCTGTAAACCACATGGCAGGGAAACCCTGGCTGAGGAAAAAGGTGAATATTTTGGAGGCCCCCTTACAAAGGTGGCATCATTGGAACAAATGCGACAGAGATGGAGAAACTGGGAGAATGGAATGGAGTCCTTACAGGAGGCAGAGGGTGAGGATGTATAATCAGTGGGTGAGTGCATATGTAATGGATATTAATGACCAGTCTATCCCTGGAAATGGAAACAGAGATGTCAAGGAAGGGAAGGGAGGATTCTGAGATGGACAAACTGAGGGTGAGAGAAAGATGAAAATTGGAAGCAAAATTGATAAATTTTCACAATTCCATATGAGAGAAGAAAGCTACACTAATTATGCCATTGAGGTTTCAGAGAAAGAGTTGAGGATGGGACCTGAAAGGATTGGAACAAGCAATGTCCAATGAGCCCCACAGAGAGATAGGCAAAGCTGGGCCCATGGCCGCATCTTTGACCTGAAGAAAGTGAGAAGAATTAAAGGAGAAGTTGTTTAAAGCGAGGAAGGACTTTGCCAGATGTAGGAGGGTGGTTGTGGTTGGTGACCTCTTGACACTCCAAAGTTGTCCACATCTACAAAGCACAATCAGGAGTGTGATGAAATATGCCTCCACTCTCCCAGACTTGGCTGGTCAATGCAGATCCTACAATACAGAAAAGAGTTCAATGCTATCCAGTACAAAGTAGCCCTTTTTGTTGGATGACATTCCATCCACCAACTTTGACTTTTATTCCTAATATAATGACAGCAGAAGATACCATCTGCAACATGCAATTTCCCAACACTCTTTAGCACCTTGTGAACCTACAACCCCAACAATTTAAAAGGACAAAGAAACAGATATATGGAAAGATAACCTCCTGCAAGTTCCCCTCCAAGCCAAACTCTATCTTGATTTAAAACTGTCAAATAAAATCAAAATATTGTGGGTGATGGAGATCTGAAATTAAAATAGAATATCTTAGAGAAACTGAGCACACTGATATGCTGGACTCTACAGACGCTGTCAGGTCTGCTCAATTTCTCCCTCACATTATTTTTTATTGTCTCACTTGGAATTACTATTTTTATAATTCATTCATAAGATGTGGGCATTGCTAGCTGGGCCAGCATCTGTTGACCATCCATAGTTACCATCGAGAAGGTGGTGGTGAGCTTTATTCTTGAACCACTGCAGTCCATGTGCTGTAGGTACACCCACAATGCCATTAGGGAGGGAGCTGCAGGGCATTGTCTCCATATTATTGAAGGAACAGTGATATATATTCAAGTCAGGATAGTGAATGGCTTTGAGGAAAACTTGCATGTGGTGGTGGTCCTGTGCATCTGCTGCCCTTGTCCTTCCAGATAGCTGTGGTCAAAGGTTTGAATTATATTGCCACTCTTTCACTGTCACTGGGCCAAAATTCTGGAATTCAATCCCTGCAGTGTTATGGTTGTGCCTGCATTACTGATGTGCAATAAATGAGGCCCAGCTTGGGATACCCACATCCTAAATGTTAGGTCTCATTGCTTTGAGATCCTAAACTGTTCTAAAAGTCCAGATAATGTGTGGTGGAATACTCCCCACTTTCCTGGGTGAATGCAGATCCAACAACACTCAAGGAGCTTGACACCATCCAGGACAAAGCAGGCCACTTGATTAACACTACATCCACAAGCACCCACTCCCTCCACCACCAGTGCTGAGTAATAGCAGCGTGTACTATCGACAAGATGCACAGCAGAAATTCACCAAAGATTCTCAGACAACACCTTCCAAGCTCACAACCACTTCCAACTAGAAGGACAAGGACAACAGATATATGGGAACACAACCATCTTCAACTTTCCCTCCAGGTCGCTCACCATCCTGACTTGGGAATATATTGCCATTCCTTCACTGTTGCTGGTCCAAATCCTGGAATTCTCTCCTTAATGGCATTGTGGGTCAACCCACAGCAGGTGGACGCAGTGGTTCAAGAAGACAGCTCAACATTGCCTTCTCAAGGGCAACTAAGGCTGGGCAATAAATGCTGGCCAGCAGTGATGCCAACATTCAATAAACGAGTAAAAGAAAATCATCATTATGGGAGTTGCACATGGCATGCTCATTATTTACCTGTTCAGACATGTGTACAGCTAAAGAGTCAAGAGAGATTGAAATGCTGGAGATGGTACACATAAGCCAGCACCAGGTCTCATTTATGAAGATGTTCAGGAGAAGCATTATTTTTCAGCTAGGAAAGGAAGTAACTAGGACATGATTGTTTCAAGGTAAATAAGATTCTTGATGGTATTAAATAAAAGTGAACCTGGAATATTATTTTAAATTACACTGCAGAACCAAAAGTACAGGTTCAATCCCGAGAAGAATGCTGATGGATCAGATATTAGAAAATGTTTATTCACACACAAATTGTTTCAGATTCATCATTGTGTGCGATACATTTATAAATAGAATGGAGCCACAAACTCTAGAATTATGGTGGTAACAGTTGGATAATACAATGGATGTTTAAATGAATGAACTGAAAGACCTGGCTCATCTCTAATTATAGTGCAAGATGGTTAAATAAGTAACAATCTTGCTGTGTGATTGTATTCCTATTCTACTCCATTATCCAGTTTAACACTGATATCAAGTTTGGCAAAGAGCCAAGAATAGAATGCAAAGTGGATAACGCACTGTAAACATCCAGCACAATGTTGTTAGTGATAACTCACAGAATATTTATTTTATTTGCTTAATTTCAACATATATTATTGAAGAACAGTCTTTTTAGCAAGTAAATATGTAAGAAAGCATTCATAAAATAATTAAAATCAATTTTATCACATTTAGCAATATGGTGTTTAACAGTTCATCATTTCATGCTTGCATTTTAACTAAACATCAAATGAACTGTTTTCTCTAGCTTGATAGGAGCATTAAACTTTACATTTGCACCCGATGATGCAGTTTTCACACCTAAACACATTGATTGCCAAAAGTGCTTCAGCCTAGACATGTGATGACCTGAAAAAGACTCCGGAACATCTTTGAATTTGTTACTTGACAATTTTCACATTTCAAACAATAATTGTACTCTCACAGCGCTTTCAAAATAGTAAAATTCCCCAAGGCACTTCACAGGAGCACGGTGAAACTAAATTTCACATAAAGCCACTCAGGAAGATGTCAGGCAGATGATCAAAAGATTGGTTGAAGTCATTGATTTAAAGGAACATCTTAAAGAAGGAAAGAGAGGGAGTGAGTTGGAGAGATGTAGGCAAGCAATTTTGTAGTGTAGGAACTGGACAGCTGCAAGACATAGTGTCATGACAACGGATCAGAACAGAGAGTGCTATGGAAAATTTTTAGCATTTAATATCAAAATATATCCTTTTACAAGAGGACTGCTGCAGACAAAATAAAAAGACTGCAAATGTAAATTCAGTTCTGCCTGGCAAAGTCCTCTGTGTGATACAAGGAGCCTCATACCTGTGAAATGGAGGGAGATTTCAAACAGAGAGAAAGAGTGACATCAAGACAAGATCTCCTCCCTACCCCTGGGCAGCAGACCACATCATGCAGACATTTTTGAATTTTGCCCTTTTGGAAATATGCAACAAAGAGTTAAATCCGACTGTAGTCATGGTCTGTGTGTGCTAGTGGAAGATATGCTAATGAACTGAGGGTCATGTGCACTAACCTGGATTTGAACACTATGAATGAATGTTTTTTTATTGTTGCATCTATTTACAAGTGAGAAAAACAGTAAAATACAATGAAAAGCTCTTCCACTGTTGCCACAATCTGGTGCCATTTGAATAGTTTTAAGAATAAGCAAAAAATAGAAAGACATAGCTTAAAGAGAGTTCCTCAGTCCTGAGCCAGCTTATCATCAACGATGCCTGTGCCCCGCTATGTCTTCTCCGCCACCTCACTGCCGTCCACAACCAACACTGAAGTCATCGCTCTGCAGGCACCAGCATTTGTCACTGGGCCAATTCTCCACCACCACTGCTTTGCCACCACCAGCACCAGACCCAACCAATGACAAAGTCGCCGATTATCAGATGCCAACTTTCACCGCTCAGCCTACCTCGCTGACATCATATCTGCCGATGTAGCAGCTGCCACTTCTGATTCCGGGTTCCATGCTCACCCCAGAAAAATGAGTAAGGGCTCACTTGCTTCGTTCTCCAAGCTTCGACAGTTCCAGATGGATACCCTGGAACATTAAATCTTGGTTGAGAAGAGATGAACTGGCTTCCCTTGTTTATTTGTTAGCCCCTCAGTTAGTCACAACAAGATTAATTTAAAAAGGATTCCTCCAACCCCCACCCCTTATGGATGTCTTCCTCATGGATCAGATTAATGTCTGTCTGTTTATGAAGGATTGAACTCTTTTTAAAAGAGTACGGTAAAGAGTTATGAACATCATTAGAGGGATGACAGAGTTCAGTTACATGGAAGAAGCTGTTTTGTTTTCCTTAGAGAAAGTGGAAATGTGAGGAAAACCAATTTTATCCAGCCAATGGTTAGGATCCAAAATGACTTACTTGAAAATGTATTGGTGTGGGCAGATACAATTAATGCTTTAAAATGGAAATCGGATACGCACATGACGATAAGATAATGCAGGAGTGAGGGACTTCAATAAGCTGCATTATGCTTGCACAAAACTTAGAAGGGCTCATTGAATTGAATGCAATAGCCTCTATGTGTTTTTTGCCATGGGCATTCAAGGTCCATGCATGGCTGTGACTTCCAAAACCAGAAGTCAATGTATTAGCATATCTATTGATGAATGCAGAACCTGGAGTAGCTATGCATCTGATAGGGAACATTGACTGAATGACCTTTTCTGTGCTTAAATCATCCCATGTTCTTTTGATTCTAACAGCAGCCTTCACCATAAAGGTATTGCTTTATCAACAGCCTGTGCTGCTGTGGTTTGAATATTCAGGTTGCCTAATATTGCCTAATTCCATTTGCAAAACCTTGAATGGCAAGAAAGGTTCAAAGAGAAAGATTCTACCTCATCTGATCAAATTGATGTTTTGTGACTATTAAGGGGTGCTTAAGCAATTTGACAGTTTGGGCTTATTCAAATGAGTTTCTTCCATTGAATATTCAGTAATTGTTATGTAGTTCCTATTAATTTCTTAGCAATAAAATGTCCTGGTCGTTTGTTCATCAGTGTACATGCAGCCATGTAACTGGCGGTGTTTCACAATATTGTCTGCATAAGTCATTACTTTCTCTCTCTCTGCTTTGTCTTGTCATCCAGATTGTGTGCCCACCAGTTCAGAGGCAAGCATATTTTCACTCCATACATTTAAATGTATTTACCTGCAGAACTGTCAAGTGAGGATTCAACCAACCACTGCCAAATTTACTGCATTAAATGGCTTGGAGATTACCTCTCTGGGATGTATTGCACTCGAGTAACACTATAAAAGCTTACTGTAGTCAACCAGATATTTTCTATTGTTGACACCATGCACCCCATCATTGATGTGCATGGACTTGTCCTTGATCACCATCCATGGTATTTTCAGGATAACAATGAGGATCACAGACCACAAGGAATGCCATTGTATTTACACTGGGAGAAGACTACCCAACTCTGCAACACATATCATTAGGTTCTATGGCACAATTCAAACTGGATCTGTAAGCCCCTTCTGAATGTACACATTTTATCATACTACAGAACTAATCTCACCACACAGCCTCACTCAGCTTATTAACCAACTGCTGGAGAATCTAGAGGTCATGGCTCCTGATTTGAACTCTCGTTTTCTTAACAGCTAGGTTATTCTTTTGGGAACAAGTTTAATTCACTCGGAACTATGCAGGGATATTGCCTAGGAACACAATACATCTTGTGAGGACATTTTTCCCTCTGGATGTTAAACACTAGAGAAGAGCGTTCAATTCTGTCTATGCGGCTAGCTTTGAATGCTGATCCTGGATATGAAAGGAAAGCATTTTATCTCGGTAAAACGCTGCATAATTAAACTAGAGCAATTTTTCCATTGAAGGGTTAATTGGTATTCTACACAAAGCCTACAACTGGCTTCAATTCATTTCCTCAGAGTCAATAGTTGAGTATGTTAAGTATCCATCAATAGAAAAGCATGAGCGGTGAAATGATGACTGTTATAAATCTTCTCCTGGCACACAGGTCTCAGAAGAAACATTTAATTTCACTCCAGTTTTGTCAGAGCTGATGATATTGACATAACAGTATGAGGTTAACATGATTACACATTTACTGTGCAGCAGCTGAATTGTTAATCAGTTTTGAATGTAAGTTATTTTAGAATAATTCACTAATTCTCATGTAATTCAGACATGAATTGTAGAAACTGGTATTTCAAAATCAAGTCTATCTAATGAAGATAGAGTAAAATAAAATAATTTGTTAAGTAATAATGACATCAATTAGGAATTGACATCTTGGTGCTTGAAAATGATTTTTTTTCATCTTTAGCATGAAGCACTCCCACATCACCTAATAGTCTCAATAAACTCGGGAGAAGTGGTTTAATTTCATGACATGGTCAACCAGATGAGGAGAAAGTGGTTTATGAAGGGCTGATGAAGGGCATATGCCTGAAACGTCGATTCTCCTGCTCTACGGATGCTGCCTGACCTGCTGTGCTTTTCCAGCACCACACTCTCAACCCCGACATCAACCAGATGATTTTGTTCAGTGCTTTATCATTCATTAACAGTAATGAACAATACTGGAAAGGAGAGTTATTTCTTCTTCATTCCTAATTACTTTCAAGCAGGTGTTTATAAGCTCCTTTTCGAATACAACTGGATGTATTGCTAGTGTTACGTGTTACTGTAAATATTTTTAATCAACCTATTCAGATAAGGTACAACAGAGCTATGGAGCTGATGAGATTTGAACTCAGGTCTCCTGGCTTAGAGGTGGTGACACTATCACTGTGCCACAAGAGCCCTTTTATATATTGTTGTACAGTTATATATCAGAGTTTGGAGCTAAAGTGTTATACTATAACAGTTAATTGTTCTTGCTGTATTTCCTTGCCAATAATGACACAGCCAATCAGCACCTTCCTCTCATAGTATAAATTGGTGTATATTTTCTCAGTTTGTTACTTGTGACATAGCCCTGAGGAGTACAAAATGAAAAGCTGTGGCTTCTTGTTCACTTAAGTTCTGTACCAGCAAGGAATTATTTAAAATGTTGTTTCAGTGGAGGCAATGGACTTGTGGTATTATCACCAGACTATTAATCCAGAAACTCAACCTATGTTCTAAGTTCAAATCCTGACATGGCAGATGGTGGAATTTGAACTCTGGAATTAAGAATCCACTGATGTCCATGAAACCATTGCCGATTGTTGACATCTGACTGACTTCAGGGAAGGAAATCTGCTCTCCTCACCTGGTCTGGCCTCTTTGTGACTTAATGTGGTTGACTCCCAATTTACCTTTCCAATTTCCTAGCAAGCCACTCAGTTCAATGGCAGTTAGGGATAAAGCAATAAATTCTGGCTGGCCAGCCAGCAATGCCCATGTCTCATGAGTGAATAAAAAAAAGTAGAAAACATTTCACAGTTACATCTAATAAATATGTAATGTATAACAGAACCGGTAAGAATAAGTCTGTACCAAGTTTCCATTCTTTACAAGCAGCCTGTAGAATTAAATAAGATAGTGTTCCCATTACTTCAAATTTGAGTCATGATTATTCATCACCTGGACTATTTCAACAAACAGTATGAGTTAATCACATTACTATATGTCTGGGGTCACATATAGAAACATAAGAACATGGTATATGAGTTGACTTTTTTTCCCCCGCAAGGCTCTTTGGTTGCTTTGTGGAGTGATGAAGAGTTGCCAGGCTTTGACTAGCACTCAGTGTTGTGTGGCATCCTGAAATGGGTTCTGGTCAGCTCTCCAACCAACAGTCACTTTAATTACCTTATGTACTAAGTGTTGTGATGATTTAATTTTGAAGAAATTAAACTTAGAGATGATCTGATTGAAGTCTGTCAAGTTTTGAAATGGGCTCAGTCTGGCTGTTTAGGGTATTCAAGTTGCTTAGTAAGAGGTTAGGCATTTAAAATATATAGTTAAAGAGTAAGGTTATATACCATGGAGTCTCATTTTTATAGGGAATCACTACCTTCTAGAGCAAAATGCCAAAAAAATGACTAGATAAGGATTTATTAGTCTTTAAAAGTAATTGTGACAAATTCCAGAGAGAAGAGGAGGTTTTGAGACCAAGTTGCCTGTTGGTTCTAATATTAAGGCATTATGAGCTACCAGAGTTTTTTTTAGAGATTGGCCTTTTGTCTATGGTGTTAAACAGGAAATTCCTAATTTTTTTCTTGATTGTTGCAAATGTTTCAACTTGTATTTTTGTCAATTCTATGAGTTGATGTGACAGTTTATGAAAGATTTAAGAGATTGCATTATTGTTCTGGTGGGGCTGGGTTGATGAACCTAATACTAGAACATAGAACAGAAAACAGTGCAGCACAGTACAGTACAGGCCCTTCAGCCCTTGATATTGTGCAGAACCTTTATCCTACTCTAACTTACATACCCTTCATTTTACTATCACCCATGTGCCTATCCAAGAGTTGCTTAAATGTCCTGAATGTATCTACTATCAATGAGAAAAGCCATAGTTCCCTCCCTTTCTTCATAAGACATGCCCTCCAGTCCAGGCAGCATCCTGGTAAATCTCCTCTGCACTCTCTCTAAAGCTTCTACATCCTTCCCATAATGAGGCAATCAGAACTGAACACAATATTCCAAGTGTGGTCTAAGCAGGGCTCTATAGAGCTGCAGCATAACCTCATGGCTCTTAAACTCAACCCCCCTGCTAATGAAAGCCAACACACCATACGTTTTTTTAACAACATTGTCAACTTGGGCGGTAACTGAGGGTCTATGAATATGGACCTCAAAATCCCTCTGTTCTTCCACACTGCCAAGAATCCTACCTTTAACCCTGTAACCTGCATTCAAATTTGACCTTTTAAGATAAATCACTTCACACTTTTCCAAGTTGAACTCCATCTGTCATATCTCAGCCCAGCTCTGCATCCTGTCAATGTCCCGTTACAACCTACAACAGCCCGCCACACTATCCACAACTCCACCAACCTTCATGTCATCGGCAAACATCCTAACCACCCTTCAACTTCCTCATCCAAGTCATTTATAAAAATCACAAAGAGCAGAGGTTCCAGAACAGATCCCCGTGGAACACCACTGGTCACCCAGCTCCAGGCTGAATACTTTCCATTTACTACCACCCTCTCTCTTCTATGGGCCAACCAATTCTGTATCCAGAAGCCATACTAACTTCTGCTGTTTTCATATTTTGACATTTGTTTAAATTAACGATTTCAGGAGAGGTGCATAACAGTTAATTCTCTGAGACCAACTTTAAGCAGGTGACAAAACAGTAATCAAATCGTTGTATACGATTAAAAGTTATGCAACAATAAGTGGCCAATGTTGTATTTGGGTTAAGAATCCAATCTCATCCTCACTTTATATTGCACTCTTTTAGTCAGATAGAGAGAAATTTCATTTCCATTTGTCTGAGATAGACATAAACCATGTCCCTCAAGGTGAACGTTCACTGTTGTAACTCACTGATAAGCCTGTGTTATGTGATTTGCTTTATATTTCCTTTGGGAATACATGAAAAATAAATGCACACACCAGTTTTGTGCTTCCATTCAGAACCAGTTTCTTTATCCTGTTAACTTTGGAAATCTGAAGTACACAGTCTGCTGATGTCATATATTTAACAAACAAAATATATTTATTCTGAAAGGAATTGAATGGTAATAAAAAAATCTACAAGGTGCTTTTATGGTCATGCAAAGAGCTAAAAATCAGATTTAGAGTAAGATATCTACCTAAATCACACAAGTAGTGGTTTGAAGTAATTACAAGTATTCCCTACAGGCACATAGTAGAAAATTCAATGACTTATCTTTGAACCCTAGGAATGAACTCCTAGGCAGAGTGAGTTAAATATTTATTGCTCTACATATTCACCATTTTTTTTACCTCCATGATGATATGCCCTTCTTCTTCTAGAATAGTGATTTATTCCATTCTAATGAAATGTTTGTCAAAAACAATTACATTGCTGCAAAAAATAGACTGCCATGCAAGCTAAATCAGTGTGCTCCTTTAATTGCTGGTCTGTGGGATAGAATTAAAATATAATACTTACAATCCTACCTTTATAGACTTTGAAGGTTTGAGAATGATTGGTTGATATAATATTTAGGCAAATTATGTGACATTTTAGGCTGTGGATAATGTAAATTCATGGCCATGGTCCTCCTGATATATTGTGTTAGTTTGACACCGATACTGGAAGCAGTTGGTAAAGCAGATTCATGATGCAGTTCTGTGACAGTTTAATGGTGTGATACTGTCACGTGTTGCACATAGTGGATAACATTGATTCGCTACCTTGCTACCCTGGAAGGGCACTGTAACTGAGGTTGCTGGGGACTGTTAAGGGATTTGGTTGCTAGTTTGTTTTTGCACTGAATTCAAGTGTTTTATTTCATCTTTGTAAGTCATATCCTCATTATCAGTTAGCATTAGCATTGACATTGCAGCAATCCTTTTCATTCCTTACTGGATGCGATTGTGATATTTTGAAACCACCATCAGTCACAAACACGTTACCTAAGAAACTGCTTCAGCTATGAGGAACCTACAGTTTGACAGATCAGAGGGAAATGTTAGTTTTTAAGAAGAATCACTTTTATTGTGATGGATTTTAATTCTGATCAGTATAACACAAAAGTACATAAATATTTCAGCTTAACTGGCTTTAAGTTAAAATGTCTTAATTTTCAGAACTGTGCTGATAAACAATGCTGTACTTCTTATATAGCCACTCAGATTATACTGTTTACTATGCTATCACATTAATCTGTTTTTAGAGGTTATTAGTCGTTGCATTTATTTAATTAAAGACACAGGCCCTCATGCTCCATCAGTTAGGCTGAAATTGCAAGCATTGTGTTGTGAAGTTTTTCGAGGATGAGATGAATTTTATGGTCATCAGGAGGGATACAACCAGAGGGATGGGGATGGGATTGTAAAAACGCACATGATGGCTGCAGCACCATGGGTATTGCCTATCCATCCTGCCTGTCCCCACAAGTAGAATACCATGGAGGGTGAGACGTGGCCTCTCCATTCATTTATGGGCCAAATCATGGCCACTTCAAGGACTCTTCCCACCTGTGGAGTTCAGGGAGACATAAATCTACCCTTTGAAAGTTTAAATGTTCACTGTAAGTACTGTGCATACTGTGGATCAGGACATACTCCAGGTCTCAACACAGAACAATAGCAAATATCTCAATATTTGTTGATGTTACCCTCAAATAATCTGGGTCATTAAGTTGCTGTTAGATCTAAACTGCAACTGTTGTAGACAGGGGATCAAAATAGAGTGATAACATAACATAACTCGGCTGCACAGTGTTCTGATAATCAAATAATTAACTATAAAGGGAAGGGAATGGTGGACTTCAGTAGAAGTAGCTTTATGTTTCAAAGAATAATTCAGGGCTAGCCACAAATAGTTAATAGTGCTAACTTTCTATGACTGCACAAATTGTAAAATTTTATAATTTGTATGTGACAGCAATGTGTGTAAAAGTGTCCAAGACAAATAATGTGGATTCCTATTTGACAAAGGCAATTAACAAGGCAGGACTGATGACTGTCATTTGAATGAGTCTGTCTGGTTAGGTCATTCTGATTCTCAAACATTAAAATGAAAGGGATTACAATTAAATATATTCAAGCAAAAATTCCTGAAATAATTAAGGAAGGAAAGTCATTTGGTAGTTGGTCTTTGTCTTTCTGCTATCAGCTTACTTCCAAGGCTGTGATGGAAGATCATAGAGCTAATTAAAGGTAAAAGATAAATCTCACTCGTTCTTCAGTCCAGATGTATTATCCTTGAGTAACAATATTAACTGTCTGCTGAACATTTTTTGAGTGTTTTTTTAGCCTTTGTTATTCCATAAGGAAAACTATCTCAGTTATTGATCAGTCTGTTACACATGCAAGTCTTGCTTTATTTTTGTTAACATATGCTTCCTTAGGGGTGGCATGGTGGCTCAGTGGTTAGCACTACTGCCTCATAGTGCTAGGGACCTTGGCTGGATTCCAGCCTCGGGCAACCGTTTGTGTGGAGTTTGCACATTCTCCCTGTGTCTGTGTGGATTTTCACCGGGTGCTCCGGTTTCCTCCCACAGTCTAAAGAAGTGCAGATTAGGTGAATTGGCCGTGCTAAATTGACCATATTGTTCAGGGATGTGTAGGTTAGGTGCGTTAATCATGGGAAATTTAGAGTAATAGGGTAGGTGAATGGGTCTGGGTGCGATACTCTTCGGAGGGTTGGTGTGGACTTGTTGGGCTGAAGGGCCTGTTTCCACACTGTAGGGATTCTGTGATGAAGTTATTCACCACTTTGCAACTATCCTTTATCTTGACATAATGCAGAAACTAACCTTTTCTATGCTTATTATGTACTTCAACAAGATCTTCTTCCTATTCCTTTTATTCTCTGTAGATATCACTTAGTAATTTCTCTGACCATAAACGTCTTTATTTAGGTTAACTTTTATTCTCTTCCAAATGCCAAAGTTTTAATTTTTACCACCCCACATCTGTAACCTACTCCATAAGCTAAACTTTAAAGACTCTCCAGTATTTATCTCCTATAATGTGCATGAACATACAGAATATACCGAGACATTATGCTGATGCAGTATTATATGGATAAATACAAAGTGATAGACTTTGGTGTGAAAAACAGAAAACACACAGCAAAGTAAAATTCCACCTGCTTCCAATACCATCACTTTGCAGTTAATCAAAATCCAGAGTCAATTTCCTTCTCTATGCAATGTCTAGTTTTGACTTAACTGCTGCTTCTTAGAGTTTAAATCAGAGTGGTGCTGGAAAAGCACAGCAGGTCAGGCAACATCTAAGGAGCAGGAAAATCGACGTTTCAGGGAAAAGCCCTTCATCAGGCCTTTTGCCTGAAACGTCGATTCTCCTGCTCCTTGGATGCTGCCTGACCTGCTGTGCTTTTCCAGCACCACTCTGATCTAAACTCTGGTTTCCAGCATCTGTAGTCCTCACTTTTGCCTTGCTGCTTCTTAGATTCTGTCCTATCAGCTTGTGAAGCCTTTTCCCCGAATGTTCTCATAACCAAGAGCTCAGTCTTTTAATAGTTTTCAGAGTTCTAACCATCTCTTCTGGTCTGGAAATTTCACAAACTGATCACTTTTATTGAGGTAAATTATTCTCTTAACTGTTTTGAATAATCTCATTTTCTAGCTTCTCCTACAAACTAAATTTAGCAAAATGTTTTAAAAAATCATCCTAGTCTTCAATAAAACTAATGGCTAAGTGCCTATTGTTTCTTAACAAACTTCCATTAACATACCAGAGGTCCTGCATTCACTTGCCCTCCTGAAACATGCTGGTTGCAAAATCATGCCTCTGGAACAACCAATCTAATTAATTTTAAACCAAGACCCATATGCCATTAGTGTTCAATCTAAGCTTTAAAATATATCAACCACACCCTTTCATCACAACATAGAGGATAGTAAAGCTTCTGTTCTGAAGAAGGATCATTGGATTCAATGTTTCTGTCCACAGATGCTGCCAGAACTGCTGAGTTTTTCTTAGTTGGGGAGTTTAGGTCTGTGATGAGAAGAGGTTTCTCACTTAGAAGACAGTCAACCTGTGGAACTTGTGGAGGATGTGGAGGCCAGATCACTATATTCAAGAAAGAAATTGATATATGTTTGATATTAAAGGCCTCCAAAGGTATGGAGAAAAACTAGGAAAATGGCGTTGATGTAGATGATCAGCCATGATCATATTGAAGGGTGCGACAGGTTTATAGGGCTGAATGGCTTACTCTTGCTTTGAGTTTATATGTATTAATGAATTTAATTGAGGAAACTGTTTCCCATCAAGAAGTCCAAAAGTGTTATTGACCTCTGCAGATTGGAGTGTGGCTAATAAAAAGAGGTTAAATGAAAATTTGCTTGTCCCACCTCTCAAAAATTAAAACTACTGATAAAGAATACAAATGACTAGTAGATTATATTACATCACAATATGATATATGTATTAAATATTATAAGACACCACCATGCCCAGTTGTAAGTGTTCCTTTATTCCAGAAATTTGAGGTGAAACTGACTGCTCTTGACATCAATTTGACTGCATTTAACTGAGGGTGGCATCAAGGAGCCTTAGCAAAACTGGAATCAGTTGGAAAATGTTCCACTGGTTGGAGTCATACCTGGTGCAAAAGAAGGTCATTGTGTTTGCTGGAGGACAGTGATCTCAGCTGCAGGACATCTCTACAAGATTTCCCTGGGGTAGGGTCCTAGGCCCAACCACTTTCAGCTGCTTCATTAAGGAACTTCCTTCCATCTTAAGGTCAGAAGTAGGGATGTTCACTGATGATTGCACAATATTGAGCACCACTCTTAGCTCATCAAATACTAAAGCAGTCCATGTCCAAATGCAGGAATATCTACACAATATCCATGATTGGGCTGAAATGTGGTAAGTAACATTCATGCTACACCAATTCCAGATAATAACCATCTCCAACAAGAGAAAATCTATCCATCATTCCTTGACATTTGATGGTGTTACCTTCACTGGATCTCCGATTATCAATATTTTTGGGGTTCCTATTAATCAGAAGCTGGACTAACCATATTAATACATTGGTTACAAGAGCAGGTCAAGAGGCTAGGTAACTCACCTTCTGACTCTCCAAAACCTGTTCACCATCTGCAAGGCATACTTCAGGAGTGTGGTGGAAAATCCCCACTTGCCTGATTGACTACAGATCTAAAAACATTCAAGAAGTTTGACATCATCATGGACATCGCAGCCCGCCTGATTGGCACCACATCCACAAACATCCACTCCCTTTACCATTGATGCTCAGCAGCAACATGTGTATTACCCACAAGATGCACTACAGATATTCACAAAGGCACCTCAGACAGCAACTTCCAAATCCATGATCACTTCTATTGCATAAGACAAGGGCTGCAGACAGATGGGCACAATACCACCTGCATTTTGCCTTCCAAGACACTCACCATCCTGAATTGGAAATTGCCATTTCTTCAGTGTCGATGGGTCAAAATCCTCAAATACTCTCCCTAAAACCATTGTGGACTATAGCATACGGACTATAGCATTTCAAGAAGGCAGTTCACCAGCATCAACCCAAGGGCAACTAGGAATGGGCAATAAATGTTGGCACAATTAATGATGTCCACATCCCATGAATGAATAAAAATAATATCAGTGAGAAAGATTTAGCAGCAAATATCATGGTTTTCCCTTGTCCATGGAATCAATGTCAGATAAATGCATTCAGGTTATTCTTATTTCTTTACAGAATCCTGGTGTACATTTTTGTGGGTTTTTATAAATTTTCCTGGTATTTTATGGCATTGGTGAAGGAGCAGCCACTGTTCTGCTAATCTGTGCCTGGAGGTCTTCTGTTGCTGGAGGAAGTCAAAATGTGATACTATTACCAGATGTCAAACATGGCCACGAAAAGTAGCATGTCCCTACAGAGCAATACTCTGAAGCTTTCCATAGCTATAGCCTCAGCATCACTCCTATAAGCAGAGTAAATTTTAGTCTGCTGAACTTGAGCGCAAGGAAAATATTCTTTATTTACCTTTTAAATCCTCCACTATGACTCAGTCTCAACCTAAGTTAATTGGATACATTTTCTGCCTATCTCAGGCTTCAGAAGCAGGAGTTTTCACCCAAGGATAGTGAAACAAAAGCAAAATTGTGCATTAGTTTAAAAAGGATTATTAGAAGATAGTTCCACTCACAAAGTTGATTATTACCCAAATTAAATTATTCACCTTTCTGTGTTTGTTTTCAGGCCTTTGAGATGGCTTTAAAAATTAAGCTTTTGTTTGAGGCACAAAACATTATTGGTTGTATTTAAAAATATTTCTATTTTTTACATTTACTAAGAAACTCATCGGTAACACAAGTACAGTTAGTTGGCCAGTTATTAAATGTTGGCTTTATCAAAAGGTGAATTAGACATACAAGTTGAAAAGTTTTTTTTGTGATAAACGTATTTCCTGCTCCATTAATAAAGTTGTACCACATTACTACTGCTGAATATAGCAAGCAATATTTCTTCAAGTATAACTTTAAGAATAAAAAGGTTTAATTGTGCTGGTCCCAGACAGTTTTTATGTTTTGTATTGGTATACAAATTGGTTTGCAGTGAAACGTAAGAAAAAAATAATTCTAAAAACACGCACATTTTTGGGTAGATTTTGTGCACAGATTATTGGTCCCCAAAGCAGAGTCTGTATCCTATCATCTTGGACAGTTTTCATGAGGATGGTAAAGTTCTCATGCTTCCCTTCAACTCAATTCAATAATTCAATTCCTTGCTCCATCAAAAGCACACCAATTAAACAGACCTCTTATTGGATGTGATAATTATACGTGACCTCACTAAAACCTAGTGTTATGGCTGAACAGTCTGATTATTATTTTTAATTTTCTTTCCTAGTTTTAGATTATTCCTCTCTGAGAGTATTAACTCATGCTGGATTATAATAGCAATTATACAAAAATGGCAATTCTATCAACTATTGTGTGTGAACCCAGTCATTTTTGTGGTTCATTATTTCTGGAGGGTGTGATATTACATTTAAACTCCATTTAACCTTGACCATTGACCACAAACATTTCCAGCTTTACTGTAGAGCAATCATTGGTAAAAATCATGACTGTGCATTTCCCCTACTGCCTGGATTTGCTGAGGTTGACTATATCAACTCCATTGACTTAACACAGACCTCAGTTTGACAGGTATGGTTCAGTTCTACAGTGAAGTATTCACCCATTATGTCACTAGGGGAGTTCTCAGTGGTCCAGGTTCTACCCTAAGTTTGACAGTACATAATTTTGCAACAGCAGACCTATTGTAGAATGCCTTTGGTCTTACTTCATTATAATTGAGAGGAGTGATTCTGCAAACTGACACATTTGACAGTGCAAACATGTCAAGGTACTTAATGTTCAAGTAATTTTCTGAGATGTGTTATCTATAAGAATCACTTTTGAACAGGAATAGCTACAGTGTGCAGATGCATGCTTCAGATTTTTATTTTTATAATATTGCTAAAAGGGTTTGGTCCTTTTGTTACACGGTTCTGAAGAGGCACCACCTTTGTCAGACTGTTTCACAGTTCTACATTTCTTTTGAAATACACAAAAAGATGGCGTAAATGACAATGAAATACATCATCACATTATTAATGTACGATATTATTAGGGCATCCTAATAATGTTCCAAGCATTAATCCATTTCAGAGGGCATTGTGAAGAGCAGCAAGAATGATTCATATATCTTGAACTCTGGCTTTGAGAGACTATGCAGAAGTGAGTTGATTTTGATTTGAAAAAATGATTGAAGGAAATAATCTAGCTCTTTAAAATGCTGAACAAAAGTTTTTTTTATTTGTGAAATTGAATTGTTTGTATAGAAATAAAGCATAAAGCTTTAGATTAACCAGCAAATTATCAAAAACATTTTTCCCTGCACTGCTATCATGTTGCCACAATACTAACCATGAAGTAAACATGGAGATTCAGTAGGCAATGAAGAAAACAAATAGTGTGATGGCCTTCATAGTGAGAGGATTCAAATACAGGAACAGGGATGGCTTGCTGCAACTGTGATGGGCATTGGTAAGACTACATTTGGAGTATAATGTGCAGTTTTGGTCTGCTTATCTGAGGAAGGATGTTCTGACTACTGAGACAGTGCAAAGATGGTTTACCAAACTGATTCCTAGGATGTCACCTTGTACAGGGAGAGACTGGATCACTTAGGACTATATTCACCAGAATTCAGAAGAATGAGGAGACGATCTTATAGAAACCTATAAAAGCCTAATAGGATTAGGATAGAAGCAACAAGGATGTTTTCAATGACCAGGAAATCCAGACACAGATGTCAAAGTCTAAGGTTAAAGTTAGGCTTTTTAGAACAGAGTTAAGAAGAAATTTCTACACACAGAGAGTGGTGAGTCTGTGGAATTCTCTGGCACAGGAAAATGTTGAGAATAAACCATTGAAGGTTTTCGAGGAAGATAAAGATACAGTTCTTTGGACAAAAGACATCAAAGGATATGAGGACAAAGAATTTGGGCAGCATGGTAGCTCAGTGGTTAGCACTGCTGCCTCGCAGCACTCGGGTCCCAGGTTAAATTCCAGCCTCGGGCGACTGTCTGTGTGGAGTTTGCACATTCTCCCTGTGTCTGTGGGTTTCCTCCAGGTGCTCCGGTTTCCTCCCACAGTCCAAAAATGTACAGATCAGGTGAATTGGCCATGCTAAATTGCACATAGTGCTAGGTGCATTAGTCAGAGGGAAATGTGTGTGGGTGGGTTACTCTTCGGAGGGTCAGTGTGGACAGGTTGGGCCGTAGGGCCTGTTTCCACACTGTAGGGAATCTAATCAATTCAAAGGATATTCCAGTCAAGGATACCCTGGAACAGGGTACTGAACGGGATGACCGGCCGTGATCATATTGAATGGCAGAGCATGAGAGTGTGCTGCTGGAAAAGCATAGCAGGTCAGGCAGCATCTGAGGAGCAAAAGAATTGATGTTTCAGGCATAAGCCCTTTATCAGGAATGATGTCACTCCTAATGAAGGGCTTATGCCCGAAACGTCAATTCTCCTGCTCCTCGGATGCTGCCTGACCTGCTGTGTTTTTCCAGCACCACACTCCCAACTCTGATGTCCAGCATCTGCAGTCCTCACTTCCTCCTCCTTGAATGGTAGAGCAGTGCTAAAGCATCAAAAGGTCCAGGCCTGCTCCTACATTTGATGTTTCTACATCTCTGAATTGATGAATGTTTAGTTATCGTACTCAGGAGAGGTCACAACCAAAGTTGGATGGAAAGTAAAAATGTCACAGTTTTGATGGAGCAGTTCTGTCCAGAGAATGAGGGTAAAATACATTTTTGTGGAAAAGAATATTTTATCTTGCGTTTAACATGATATTTTTATGCTGTGAGTGCTTACCTTTGAATCAGGGCATAAAAGATTCTGTTCTTTAACTATGAACTCGCTCTTTTGCTCTCCCTGGCTCTGTAAGTATTGCCTCTTGAGGTGAAGATTGTAATTGAGGCAGCTGCAAATAAATATATAACCTACAAGTCAATGTGAATGTTGTTTTGAGATTGATCCTACAACATTGCCTCATCATTGTGTATAACATCAATACAGACAACAGAAAAGCTATGGCTTATCACAAACTGACAGCAAGTTGGCAAAAAGATAATAGAGTAAGACAAATTCATATTAAAGAGGCAATAAAAGTAAAGATTTTAATATGCTGTATGATCAGCCATTTTTGATTTTATCTCAGATTCCCAGGATTCACTTTTTGTAGTTTGAATAATGGTTAGAAAATAATTCATGGACAAAGAAATATTGCACATTTACAATTTGTCCAATTTCACTCTAGTTATTTTTCAAATCAGATTTTTAAAGAATTCATTCATGGGATGTGGACATCACTGGCTGGGCCAGCATTTATTACTACTCCTTGGTTACCCTTGAGAAGGTGGGAATGAGTTGTGTTCTTGAACTGCTGTAAACTATTAGTTGTAAGCAGGCAGACAGTGCTGTTAGGGAGTGTATTCAAAATTTTGATCCATTGACACTAAAGGAATTATAATATGTTTTCACGTCAGGATGATGAGTTACTTGGATGGGAGCTCACATATGTTGGCATTTCTATGTATCTGCTGCCTTTGTCCTTCTAGATGGTATTGAATTGACTTGAATTGTATTGAATTGAATGATTTATTGGCACTTGTATTTACATGAAAATACAGTGAAAAACTTCAACAGATATCAAACTTTGGCACCACTTTGAATAACTTAGAATTAAAATAACTGAAAGGGAGTCCTGTTCGGGCTTCACTGCTCAGCCATCATCTTTCTGCCACCAATGCCAGACCCACTAACATCAGAGTTGCCACTCTTCAGGCGCCATCTCTTGCTGCTGGGTCTATCTTGGCAATGCTGCCAGTTCTGGTGTTGGACCCACACTCGCACCTTCACCAATGAAATTTAAGAAGGAAGAGGAAAATAAGGATGAGGTAAATCCGACAGAAAAGGAACAGACTGTGGATTTGGAAAATGCTGTCTAAGGAGCACTGGTACACTTCTGCTTTGAATTTCTGGATGGTGGCATCACCATACATATATAGAACTCATGGCCTAATGTAATTCCAGAGCTACAGCAATGCAGTTAACTCTCAACTGTTCTCTGAAATGGCCTCGCAGGCTGGTCAGCTTCAGGAAAATTAGGAATTAGCACTAAATGTTGGCCCAGCCATTGATGTGCAGAGCCAATGAATGAATAAACAAAAAAATCTGGGAAATATGACAATCACTGTTATGGTTTCAGAAAACCCCATGTTCATTAGAAAATAGTTTTTGGAAAGATTTTAAGAGGTGGGGTCTGGAATATGTCTTTTTGTTCTTTTGAGATAATGTGGCAGTTTTTCACTCCACAGACCAAGGCAAATGACCCTGAGTGGCTCGCATTTGCAGCCCACCAATGACCATTTTAAAAAGATATTCCAGTTCCAGAACATTCCACATTGAGTGCAGTGTATGTTTTAAAATGTATGAATGTGGCACACCTTCAGTGGGCATGAAACAATTTTTATTCCTTACTCAACATCAGCGAAAAGAGACTATCTGACTATTCTCAACTTGCTGTTGTGGCGAGTTTGCTGAGCTTGAATTAGATGCTGTGTTTCTGTAAAGCAACTATATCTGGTAATCATGAAAAGCCCTCATAAATGCAAGGCTTTAGTTCATAGACTTGGTATAGTTATTGAAACTGCTGTCTTAGTGATTGCAAACAAAGGTTAGGAAAATTAATGAATCTCACCATTAAAAGATTTAAAGTTGCAACTCTGTCTGAAGCTTGAAATTACTCAAAATGACTTGGATTTAAAATGAGCAGAGAGTTACTTTATGTCAGGAATAAACACAAAATGGTTTATTTGAAATAAATGCCAATGTGTCTCTCATACTACTAGCTCCAGCTTATATGATTTAGCTTCCTTTGTAAAGTTTCAACAGCTGGGCTTTGAAAGAATCACATAATTTAGGAGGCATTGAACCGCACAATGTTTCACCTAATAATTTTATGCAGGCAACCTAAATAGGAAGCTACAGAATTCTGTCAAGACATTTCTAATTGCTAAAGATAACTGAATGTGTTGATGGAAACTTATTTTAATATAACTAAAAATAATGTGGATAATTCCAAATAATGAGTCACCCTGGAGGTGATAAGGATATTCTGCAAATGTTATAAATACTGTAAAGAGGACATTTTGACAAGAATTATGTGAAGACTTTTACAGATAGTCAATATTGGTACTTGCATGCTAAGAATGACATTGGTGAGCTGTGGGGGCCGGAGATGTTGCAATGATAGAGGCATTAAATCAGCTGGGATGCTGACCAAAAATCCCTGGGTGATTCTAGGAATGGGGAAAGGAGACAAGGGGTAGCCAGTGACAGGCTGTTGTTAAACATTCATTAATCCATGTGGAAACAAAAACCCAAATATCTCGACTCATTTCCTTTGTGATGAAGTTAAGTTTATATCCTCTAATTACTGACTCAATAGCAAATCAAATACCTTCTGGCAACTCTCCACACTTCAATCAACTGTCATCTTAAGCAGATGTATTCTAATGACAAAGGCCCCAGTTTTATTAAAAAGATTACATACTGAAGAAGATTACGTTATTAGATAGTCTTTATAAATCAGATAGAGAACATAGAATGTTATGGCCAATGGGGGTATCTTCCGTCAGTACTATTTATCATTTATAACATGATGAAGTACTGGGAGATATGGACAATCTGCTTAAAATATGAGATCAAGATTTGGGACTGGAAATCTCGACAGAAACGTGGAATGACATTTGGGAAAATGCCAGAAGAATCACCATCTGCAACAGAACTCAGGCCATTCAGTTGAAGATACTTCATAGGGCCCATATAGCACTGGATCAATTGGCAAAATTTAAGGCAGGAGCATCTCCAATGTGTCCCAAATGTAAAATAGAGGTGGACACTCTTGTACATTGCTTATGGACCTGTCATAAGATCTGTAGACATTGGACTAAATTAGCAAGTGCTCTGACAGAAATCTTAGGAACAGAAATTAGAGTGGACCCTGTATCTCTCCTTTTGGGCTTTTCGAACTTACTCTCCCTAGATATGCACGGAAAGAGATTATTTTCTATTCTCTCTTTCTGCGCAAGGAAAAATATTTTGGTAAACTGGGTGGCTGAGGGCTCCCCTGGAATTTTGAATTGGCAGATTAATTATGGAATGTATTCCCCTTGACTTCCTTACAAATATGGTGCACCAAAAGACCGCTTATTCCATAAAATATGGCAGCCCTTCTTGAATTATATAAATACAGATATTTCGGTCATCCTAACAAGAGCTTTTATTTAATTGAGATGGCAAGCCTGGCTGGTCCGGGGCCCCTTGGGAGAGGAATCCTGCACGAATACGAGTTTTGTTACGTTTTGGTGTTAATACATTCTGAGCATGTATCTCACTACTCAATTTCTGTGTTATCCATCGTTTCTTTTTCTCTTTTTTTGAATAATGTAAGAGACTTAATTATACACTCTGGTTAGTTGTAGATTAGATTAGTAGTTCGTTGAGTTTTGTTTTTTTTTCTCTCGGTATTTTTTTTCTGTTTGATAAATTTTGGTTATTATTTATTTAAAATTTAATTGTATATCAATGTTTATACTTGGGTTTTTTTCTTATTTGTAAACTTGTAAAAACATGTTAAATTTTCAATAAAAGTATCTATAAAAATATATATATACATGATTGATGATATCTAAAACTTGATTTGGAATAGCTCTAATTTTTGTTCGTGCTTTGCAAGACTAGATTTTCACAAGACGCATGTTGTGATGAAGCTGCTCCTTTAACAAGGTTATGCTGCCCTTGTTTTTTTTCAGGAGGTCATAAAAACACAGGTTCTGAAAAGTCTGATTATAACTAACAAATACTGCCTCAGACAAAAGGCTTTCAAATTTTAAATAAAACACTTGTACAATAAAAGGGGAGTGGCCAGTTGTCCCAGCTTAGCTTTTCTCTGGTTTGATTTGGTTTTGGCCTAGCTATTCACTGAAAGTAGTCAGGCAGTTGTAAAAGCTGCTGCACCCAAAGAAGCAGGTCCATGCTGATCCTCCTCTCTTTTTGACTTCTCTCCTGCAAGATGCTGTGTCTGATTTTACCTTTTTTGCCCAGGGATGTTTATGGGGATTGTTGCAAATATATGGAACAGCATCATTAAATTGGGATAATCTGCTGTGTTTTCAGAGAGGTTAAGCTATTTGGTATTCTGTTCTCTTTTGTTTGTGTTTCATTCGTAATCTTGTAAATTAATTCTGTTTTATTTAAAACTGCGTGGTTTGACCAACTGCATCCCTCTTGGAATATTCGCGTTACACCTGCTTAAAACAATTAGCAAAGTTAGGGTCTGGGTTACTTTCTTGAAATGTTTTGATGAGGTTTGGCGTGGTCCATAACAATGTCAAATCCCATTGGTCTTAATATACATGTATTATTTGTATGTAAATTAATATATTTAAACTATTTTTGAACTGCTTATTGACAAATAAATTTGCATTTGTACAGTATATTCACAACCAAAGGGCATCTTGAAGTGTATTACAGCTGATGAATTATAGTTACTATTGTAATGTGTGAAACATGGTGACGTAAAAACAACAGATTTTTTTATTAATAATCACATAATTTGTGTGACAATACTACGACTTTAAGAAGTTATTTTGTCTTGATTTTGAAGAGAAAGTTTGCATTCAGAAAATATTTACAAGGATGTTGCCAGGTTTGGAGGTTTTGAGGTACAGGGAGAGGCTGAATAGGCTGGGGCTGTTTTTCCTGGAGCCTCAGAGGCTGTGGGTGACCTCATAGAGGTTTATGAAATCATGAGAGGCACAGATAGGGTAAATAGACAAGGTCTTTTCCCTGGGTTGGGCAAGTCCAGACTAGAGGGCATAGGTTTAGGGTGAGAAGGAAAGATTTAAAAGGAACCTAAGGGGTAACTTCTTCACACAGAGGGTGGCATGTGTATGGAATCAGCTGCCAGAGGAAGTGGTGGAGGCTGGGACAATTATAACATTTAAAAGGCATTTGGATGGGTATATAAATAGGAAGGGTTTAGAGGTATATGGGGCAAGTGTTGGCAAATGGGACTGGATTAGGTTGGGATATCTGGATGGCATGGATGAGTTCGACTGAAGGCTCTGTTTCTGTTCTGTACTTCTCTATGACTCTATGACTAAGGCAGAGGTACCAAGCAATCTACCAGAGCCACTAGAATAAACAGTTTGTGAGGCCTTGGGATGTTTTTGTTTTAAACGTTGGAACAATAAGAGCAACTTGACTGGGTACGTTCAAGCTCCCACAGAACCAGGATCTTTAGTTTTTAGTTTTAAGCAGTCGCTGTTAGGGTCTTGAAGAAGTGGAAGCTATTACAGGTAAAAAGTAAAGGTTCCTTTCCTGCTGCAGGAGTTGCATGTGAGACAATCTGTTTTCTGAATGTGCCTTTTGCCAAGGATGTATTTATGGGATGTTTCTATACTGGAACAGTTACTTAACAATAGTTACTGTATCTATTATTTTGTTAAGTTTTCCAATAGAGCTAAGTTATTCTAATTCCTCTCTCCTTTTGTTGAATTTGAAGTATAGTGGATGAATAAAGTGTATTTTGCTTTAAATCCAGTAGTTTGACTAATCAAATTGCACCTGAAACACATCACATTACATTTATCTTTAGTATAAAAAGTAAGGTCCTAGACTATCTTCTGAATACTTTGAAGGAGTTCAGTCAGGTTCATAACATTTGCTGTGATGCTAAGGAACAAGATTCTGTAGAGTGACCAGAATGATTGCTAGAGAAATGTTTGAGCTTGAAGATTGACTTCAGGATTTGGACAATTGTTCCTCGAAACTCCTCGAAAACTGAGTTAGGGAAGTGGAGCTGGAGCTGGATGAACTCTGGATCATCCGGAAGGCTGAGGGGGAAATTGAGAGGATGTACAGGGAGGTGGTCACTCCCCAGACACAGGATATTACAGCTGGGTTAGTGTAAGGGGGAGGAAAGGGAACCGACGGTCAGAGCAGTGATCCCTTGTGTCCGTTCCCCTCAGCAATAAGTATACCATTTTGGATACTGCTGGTGGGGATGGCCTACCAGGGGAAAGCCATAGTTGTCAGGTCTCTGACACTGAGTCTGGCACTGTAGCTCAGAAGGGAAGAGGGGAAAATTGAAAAGCGCTAGTGGTCGGGGACTCAATAGTTAGACGGATTGACAGGAGATTTTGTGGTCAGGAACGGGACTCCCGGAAGGTATGTTGCCTCCACGGTGCCAGGGTCTGGGATGTCGCCGATCGGGTTTACAGGATTCTGGAGGGAGAGGGTGAGCAGCCAGAAATCATAGAACATATTGGCACCAATGATATAGCCAGGAAAGGGATTAAGGATCTGAAAAGTGATTGCAGAGAGTTAGTTTGGAAGCTGAAGAGCAGGACGAGTAGAGTAGTGATCTCAGGTTTGCTACCGGTGCCACGAGACAGCGAGATGAGGAACAGTCAGTGAATGCAGCTTAACACGTGGCTGTGAGGCTGGTGCAGGAGGGAGGGCTTCAGATACCTAGACCATTGGAATACCTTCTGGGGAAGGTGGGATCTGTACATGAAGGACGGGTTGCACCTGCACCGGAGGGGCACAAATGTCCTGGGTTGCGGGAGGGTTTAAACTAGTTTAGCAGGGAGGTAGGAATCCGAGCCACATATGTGAGAGGGGACAGTTGCAGATGGGGCAGTGACAGGATGTATTGAATCTATCAGGAAGTTTTCTCACACGATGAAACAAAGGGATTGGTTAAAGTGTGTCTGAAATAAGAGCGACAAACTTAGAGCATGGATCAGTATTTGGGGCTACGATGTTGTGGCCAAAACAGAGACATGGGTTTGAGGGGCAGGATTGGTTGCTTGATGTTCCAGGGTTTAGAACTTTTAAAAAGTACAGGAAGGGTGGAAAAAGAGGAGGGGGTGTAACATTGCTAATCAGAGAGTGCATCACAGCTACAGAAATGAAGGTTGTTGAATAAGGTTTGTCTATTGAGTCAGTATGGATGGAAGTTAGGAAAAGCAAGGGAACAGCCACCACATTGGGGTTTTTCTACAGACCCCTTAAATAGCAATAGGGAGATTGATGAATTCATAAGTGGGCAGATTCTGGAAAAATGCAGAAGTAGCAGGGTTGTTGTTATGGGTATTTCAACTTTCCCAATATCGACTGGAACCTCCTAAATGCAGATGGTTTGAATGGAGCCCTTTTTGTCAGGTGTGTTCAGGAGGGTTTCCTTACTCAGTATGTAGACAGACCGATGAGGGGAGAGGCCATTTTGGATTAGGTGCTCGGCAATGAGCCAGGACAGGTGTCAGATCTCACAGTGGGAGAACACTTTGACGGTAACCACAACTGCCTCACATTTACCATAGCCTTGGAGAGGGAAAGAAGCAGTTACTGAGGGAAGATATTTAATTGGGGAAAAGGAAATTATGATGTTATCAGACATGAGTTGGGAAGTACAGACTGGGGGGGACTCAATAGTTAGACGGATTGACAGGAGATTTTGTGGTCAGGAACGGGACTCCCAGAAGGTATGTTGCCTCCACGGTGCCAGGGTCTGGGATGTCGCCGATCGGGTTTACAGGATTCTGGAGGGAGAGGGTGAGCAGCCAGAAATCATAGAACATGTTGGCACCAATGATATAGCCAGGAAAGGGATTAAGGATTTGAAAAGTGACTGCAGAGAGTTAGGTTGGAAGCTGAAGAGCAGGACGAGTAGAGTAGTGATCTCAGGTTTGCTACCGGTGCCACGAGACAGCGAGATGAGGAACAGTCAGTGAATGCAGCTTAACACGTGGCTGTGAGGCTGGTGCAGGAGGGAGGGCTTCAGATACCTAGACCATTGGGATACCTTCTGGGGAAGGTGGGATCTGTACATGGAGGACGGGTTGCACCTGCACTGGAGGGGCACAAATGTCCTGGGTTGCGGGAGGGTTTAAACTAGTTTAGCAGGGAGGTAGGAATCCGAGCCACATGTCTGAGAGGGGACAGTTGCAGATGGGGCAGTGACAGGATGTATTGAATCTATCAGGAAAGTTTCTCACACGATGAAACAAAGGGATTGGTTAAAGTGTGTCTGCTTTAACGCAAGGAGTGTCTGAAATAAGAGCGACAAACTTAGAGCATGGATCAGTATTTGGGGCGACGATGTTGTGGCCAAAACAGAGACGTGGGTTTGAGGGGCAGGATTGGTTGCTTGATGTTCCAGGGTTTAGAACTTTTAAAAAGTACAGGGAGGGTGGAAAAAAAGGAGGGGGTATAACATTGCTAATCAGAGAGTGCATCACAGCTACAGAAATGAAGGTTGTTGAATAAGGTTTGTCTATTGAGTCAGTATGGATGGAAGTTAGGAACAGCAAGGGAACAGCCACCACATTGGGGTTTTTCTACAGACCCCCTAAATAGCAATAGGGAGATTGGCGAATTCATAAGTGGGCAGATTCTGGAAAAATGCAGAAGTAGCAGGGTTGTTGTTATGGGTGATTTCAACTTTCCCAATATCGACTGGAACCTCCTAAATGCAGATGGTTTGAATGGAGCCCTTTTTGTCAGGTGTGTTCAGGAGGGTTTCCTTACTCAGTATGTAGACAGACCGATGAGGGGAGAGGCCATTTTGGATTAGGTGCTTGGCAATGAGCCAGGACAGGTGTCAGATCTCACAGTGGGAGAACACTTTGACGGTAACCACAACTGCCTCACATTTACCATAGCCTTGGAGAGGGAAAGAAGCAGTTACTGAGGGAAGATATTTAATTGGGGAAAAGGAAATTATGATGTTATCAGACATGAGTTGGGAAGTACAGACTGGGAGCAATTGTTCCACAGAAAGGGCAGGGCAGACATGTGGAGACTATTTAAGGAGCAGTTGTTGCAAGTGATGCACAAATTTGTTCCTCTGGGACAGGTAAGAAGGTGTAAGATTAAGGAATCTTAGATGACGAGAACAGAGGAGCTTCTTGTCAAAAGGAAGAAGGCAGCTTACGTAAGGTGGAGGAAGCAAGGATCTAGTGCAGCTTTAGAGCATTACAGGCTTGCTAGAAAAGTGCTCAGAATTGGACTGAGGAGAGCCTGGAGGGGGCACGAAAAAGGCTTGGCAAGAAGGATTAGGGAGAACCCAAAGGAATTTTACTCATATGTGAGGAATAAGAGAATGATCTGGGAGAAGGTAGGGCCAATCAGGGATAACAGACGGAACTTGTGCATGGAATCTGAGCAGATAGGGGAAGCCCTAAATGAGTTTTTTGCTTTGGTTTTCACCAAGGAAAGGCACCTTGTTGTGAATGAAAACTTTGAGGAGCTGGGATACAGTGTTGACCAGATCAAGATTGATGAAGTTGATGTGCTGGAAATTTGGAAAACATTAAGATTGATAAGTTCCCAGGGGCAGACCACATTTATCCTAGGCTGCTCCAGGAAGTGAGAAAGGAGGTTGCTAAGACGCTGGCGAGGATATTTGCCTCCTCACTCTCCACGGGGGTTGTACTGGAGAATTGGAAAGAGGCGAATGTTGTTCTTCTTCTCAAGAAGGGTAATAGGGAAATCCCTGACAATTACAGACCAGTCAGTTCTATGTCTGTGGTCAGCAAAGCTTTGGAAAGAATTTTGAGGGATAGGATTTATGACTATTTGGCAAAGCATAGTGTGATTAAAGGCAGTCAGCATGGCTTTGTCAGGGTCAGGTCATGCCTCACAAATCTTTTTGAGTTTTTTGAGGAGGTGACAAGATATGTTGACAAAGGTCGAGCAGTGGATGTGGTGTATATGGACTTCAGCAAGGCATTTGATAAGGTTCCCCAAGGTAGGCTCATTCATAAAGTCATAAAGTATGGAATATGGGGAGATTTGGATATCTGGATTCAGAATTGGCTGGCTGACAGAAGGCAGAGAGTGGTTGTAGATGGAAAGTATTCTGCCTGGAGGTCAGTGTTGAGTGGGGTCCCTCTGCTCAATGACTTGGATGAGGAGGTTGAGGAGTGGGTTAGTAAATTTGCAGATGACACAAAGGTTGGAGGTGCCATTGATAGTATCGAGAGCTACTGCAGGCTGCAATGCGACATAGACATGCGACTGAGAAATGGCAGATGGGAGTTCAACTGGATAAATGCGAAGTGATGTATTTTGGAAGGTTGAACTCGAATGCTGAATATAGGATTAAAGACAGGATTCTTGGCAGTGTGGAGGAACAGAGGGATCTGGGTGTCCAAGTTCATAGATCCCTCAAAGTTGCCACCCAAGTGAATAGGGTTGTTAAGAAAACATATGGTGTTTTGGCTTTCATTAACAGGGAGATTGAGTTTAAGAGCCGCGAAGTTTCGCTACAGCTCTACAAGTCCCTGGTGAGACCACACTTGGAATATTGTGTCCAGTTCTGGTCACACTACTATAGGAAAGATACAGAGGCTTTGGAGAGGGTGCAAAGAAGGTTTACCAGGATGCTGCCTGGACTGGAGTGCTTGCCTTATGAAGAAAGGTTGAATAAGCTCAGACTTTTCTCTCTGGAGAGAAGGAGGAAGGGAGGAGACCTGATCGAGGTGTACAAAATAATGAGAGGAATAGATAGAGACTTTTCCCCAGGGCAGGATTGATTGGTATGAGAAGTCATAGTTTGAAGACATTAGGAAGTAGGTACAGAGGAGACATCAGAGGTAGGTTCTTTATGCAGAGAGTTGTGAACGCATGGAATGCATTGCCAGCTGTGGTGGTGGACGCAGAGTCATTAGAGACATTTAAGCGACTGCTGGACATGAACATGGATAGCGATGGAAATGTGTTGCTGGAAAAGCGCAGCAGGTCAGGCAGCAACACATTTCCATCTCTGATCTCCAGCATCTGCAGACCTCACTTTCTCCTCATGCACATGGATAGCAGTGAGTTGAGGAGTGTGTAGGTTAAGTTATTTTATTTTACATTAGGATTAAACCTCAGCACAACATCGTGGGCCAAAGGGCCTGTTCTGTTCTGTACTTACCTATGTTCTATGTTCTTTCATTCTTGGATTCCAGATATTGAAAACAACTCAAAGCAACAAAACAAAATCCTCTTACTGGTACTGTGGACTGTTTTCATTATCTTGTAAAGTACAGGATGCTAACGATGATCAAAAAGCAAACAGTTGAAAATTCTAGCTGGTTGTATTTTTGAAAGGGTTGCTAACATGATGAATAATGAAGTATTTCTGGATGCTTTTTGTGCACACAGGAGGTATTTGATAGCAAACAGACAACTCACTTTCAGCAAAGATGAAAATGAATGGCATTGGTAGCAAATGTAAAACATGGGTCAACAGAGTGTATGGACAAAAGATACATCCTACAATTGGCAGAATATAACAAATATTGCCACCCAGAGATCTGTACTGAAGCCTCTGTTTTTTATTCTGTGTATTAATCGGATGAAACAAAATTGAATTGTAAAACCAAGTTCACAAATGACACCAGGCTTAAAGGTAAGTCGATGACAGAGGACAAAGACAGAGATTATGAAATTTAGCCAAAATATGGTGGATAGAGCTCATGTGGGGAAACGTGAGAGTATCAATTTTTGATCAAAGAAAGATAAATCACATTATTTTCTAAATGGTGAGAAATGAGAAGCTGTGGAGGAGTCAAGAGATGGAAGAGTCAGTGGACCAATTTTACAAAATACAACCGTAAAGACTAATGAAATGCTGTGCTTTATTTTAAGTGAGATGCAATACAAATGGGATGAAATTATGCTTCAATTGTATGGAACCCTACTAAAGACTCCATCGAATCCTGCACTTAGTCCTAGGCACTGCGCATCACGAGAAATGATATTAAATATAGGCAGGGGTACAATAAAATTTCACCAGATTTTTAATTGGCTTAAATGGCTAAGTTTTATGGCAGAATTCATAAACTTGACCTGTATTCCAATAACTGCAGAACACTGAAGAGTACATCCAGTTAAGGTGTTTACTATGAATAAAGGATTTGATAAAATGGATAGCCTCTGCTTTGGTAATCCAGAAGAGGGTATGTTTAATCTTAATATTAAAACCAGGTAATTGAAGAAGCACTTCTCCCCATGGAGGGTAGCATGAATCCAAAGCACTCACCTGAACGATCTGGGATACTGTGTCAATTGAAATTTCCTGAATGAGATTGATAGACGTTTGCTGCCAAAGGATCTAGAGTAAAGACAGATAATTGGAATTGACCTCGAGATCACCTATGATCTAATTGAAATAAAGGGCAAAGATCTATTCATGTCCTTGTGTTCTGACTTGGGACTATCCCTCATGCATCCTAAGTATGCTACTTTTATCGTTGAGTATGTGGAACATTCTTTGTTGCAGTCTGACTCAGAACCCCTCCCTCGTTTCCTTTTCTGCTAACTGAAGACTGTATTAGTTCTGTTCCATGCTCTTACCTTGAACTGGCAATGTTTTTTATATTTGCTTCTCATATATCCCTTACCACTTACCTTTGTATGGGTCATCTTCAACTTTTTCCTTTCTTCTCTTAATTAATCTGTCTCCATTTCTGGGTAAAGGCTTGCAACCAATATTGATATTAAAGCCCACTGACTCCCACAGCTATCTTGACGAAAGTTTGTCATGCTTCACTTCCTGGAAAATGCCAGGAACTAGCAATTTTTGAGAGTTAGGTGCAACTTTGGATTATTAAGAATAAACATAAACAGTGGATAATCTCTGTGGAACTGTCAAACTGCTTATTTCAGATATTAGTTTGGTAAATCTTCTCAGAATTACTTTGAATTCATTAACATTCTTCCATAAATACGGTGACTAGTATCATTCACACACCTTCAGATTCAGACTCATCAATGACCTGTATAATTGAAGTGTAACCTCCCTACTCTTGCATTCAATTCCCCTCATAATGAAACATAACATTCTATTTCCTGATTATTTGCTGTACCTGCATGGGTAAGAGAAAGGTAAATTCCCCATAGCTTTACCAGACCATGAGAGTGATGACTAGTTGTGGTTTAACCTGAGGGCCACCACACCTCAGGTGAGGAGAGAAGTTGTGAAGATGACTCCTTCATGGTAACCTCAGATGATGCAGGAATTGAATCCACACTATTGGCATCCCTCTGAATTGCAAACCAGCCATCCAGCCAACTGAGCTAACTGACTCCTTCCCCATACTTGCTTGCTAACCTTCAGCAATTCCTGTACAAGGATATACAGATCTTGGCATCTCGGAGTTCTGTAATCTCACCATTCAGATAATATGCTGCCTTTTTATTATTTCTGCCAAATGGACAATTTCCCATTTTCTCACATTATACTCCATTTTCCAGATTTTTGACTACTCACTTATCCTATCTGTATCCATTTGGGAAGGTTCCTTGAGATTAGGAAATGGTTAAGTAAGTCCTTTATTCAAATAGGTGTTGTGGAGGGAGAAAGCAAGAAACTAAAGGTAGTTAGCTTAACATTCATCTTTGTAAATTCCTATGTTTGTATCATCAGCAAATTTAGTTATTAAACCTTTGATCCCTTCATCCAAATCTTTATATAATTTATGAAGAGTTGAGGCCCAAGCACCCATTCCTGTGGCATCCAACTCATGACGTTCTCCCATCCTGAAAAAGGCCCACTTATTCTTGCCCTTTACTTTCTATTGACCAGCCAATCTTTTATTGATATCAATATGTTGCTGCCACACTATGAGCTTTTATTTTTTGCACTAATCTTTGATGTGCCACTTTATCAAAAGTCTTCTGGCAATCTATGTACATTATATCCACTGGTTCCCCTTTACCTAAAGCACAAATTACATCTTCAAAGAACCCCAATAAATTATTTAAACATGATTTTCCTTTGGAAAAACTACATTGGCTCTGCCTGATTATCTTGAATTTATCCAAGTGCCCTGTTATCAAGTCTTTAACAAACTATTCTAACATTTTTCAGATGATGCATGTTAGTTTCTTGCTTCCTCCCACCACCACCCCTTTTTGAATAAAGGAGTTACTTAGCCATTTTTTAATCTCAAAGAACCTTCCCTGATTTTAATGATTTAAAAAAATCAAATCACTGCATCAGTTAAAATGTTCCATAGAATTTTTCTTATTAGTGAGTTTTGAGAAGATTAGTAGCTCAGGTTGAGGTTCTGGATGTAGGTTTGCTTGCTGATGATTCCTGCTTTCTATTTATATGTTTGGTTTTCTTTGGGTTGGTGATGTTATTTCCTATGGTGAAGTCATTTCCTGCTCTTTTTCTCAGGGTGTAGTAAATGAGGTCCAAATCAATGTGTTTGATGATAGAGTTCCGATTGGAATGCCATGCTTCTAGGAATTCTCATGCGTGTCTCTGTTTGGTTTCTCCTAGGATGGATGTGTTGTCCCAGTTGAAGTGGTGTCCTTCCTCATCTGTATGTAAGGATACTAGTGAGAGAGGGTCATGTCATTTTGTGGCTAGTTGATATTCATGTATCCTGGTGGCTAGTTTTATTTTTAATTTTTTAGAAAACTAGCCACCAGGATACATGAACATCAACTAGCCACAAAATGGCATGACCCTCTCTCACTAGTATCCTTACATACAAATAAGGAGAGACACGACTTTGACTGGGACAACACATCCATCCTAGGACTTGCCAAACAGAGACATGCACGAGAATTCCTAGAAGCGTGGCATTCTAATCAGAATTCTATCAACAAACACATTGACTTGGACCCCATTTACTACACCCTGAGAAAAGAGCAGGAAATGACATCACCATAGGAAATGACATCACTGCAGGAAATGACATCACCAACCCAAAGAAACCCAAACATATAAATTGAAAGCACAAATCATCAGCGGTACTTTGTCTGGAGGCTCACTCAAGATGTTACCTAGTATAATGATGAAACGTCTGAAAATGAACCTTCCAGTTCAGTGAGCAAACCTACATCCATTTTTCTTACTTGTAAGAATATACCTATTCTGTGCATTCTTGAATAGCCCCTTATGTATTTGCCACTGTATTTCTATTTACCTTTACCTTAATCTAAATTGCTAGTTCGCCTTTGATTGCCCTGCCTTCATGCCCTTATAATTACCCTCTTTATAAATTCAAAATAGTACTTTTGGACTACTATTACATTTCTAATCTTTCTCAGTTTGAATGGAAGGTCATCAATTTGAAATGTTAACTCTATTTTTCTCTCCATGCCTACAGTCAGACTAATTGAGAATTGCCAGTATTTATTGTTTTCATTTAAGACTATCTTCCTTCTTGATAAGCAGGATTTAATCATAAAATAATCTGTTTCTAAGTTGCATTGTTCATGACTGTGCAATTCGTTTTGAGACAATGTCAATATCAATTTTTGTAACTGTCTCTTGAGACATTCTGTAGGTTTTTATTAAGCTGTGTAAATATCTGAGTTGTACAAGTGAGTTTATACTTTGAACTAAATGCACTCTGCACTGTATACAGCCTTTAATTAATTTGCTGTGGGGCACGAACAAACACAGGTAACATTTGAAACAAAAGAATCTCTATGACCTTTAGCTGTGACCTCAAATGTAATTGAGAGAGAAATGTGGAATTCAGTGTTACAGTTAAGACAATTCAACCTTCATTCTTTGTTTCAATAGTGAATATCTCCATGATTACAAATCAAAATGTTCAATTGTATATTTGATCCTTCACACTTCTGTTTATGATTTATAACACCGGAGAAAACTATTTCGATGATACTTGCAGCAACAAAAATAACAGATATGAGAACATCATTACAAAGTGAGATGTGTGGAAATACAATCAGAGAAACAATTAATGGCCACAATGAGAACTACTCCTTTTTCCCAGTATTATTGTTAGACATGTTCTGGAAAAAGACTACAGGGCAAATCAGCTCCTGAACTCATTGAAGTGTAATTGAGGAAATGTGTTGTTACGCATTCACTAACTGATGATTCTACTTACATTGGAAAGTATTAATATAATTCGTTTTTATTGCCACTATGCTCATTCATTAAAATATTGCATAAAATACAATGTACCAAAAGTGGAATTTCCTGTGTGGCTGTTAAAATGAGAATGAACGACAGTCAAGGCAAAGCTTTTTAACTCTTAATAGTCGAAATGCCGATGGATAGAAACAGATTAATAACTCTTGGGATCCTGGGCACAAGATTATTTGGGACTTCTTCACTCACCTGTACAGCCCACTCTTCTTCATCTATTAAAAGAAATATTAAAAAGAAATTACAGATATAGACTTGAGTAGTATTTACATATTGATCTAAAGATCAAGGCAATTTGAAATAAATCTGCCCTCTTTAATTTTTCTGAATAATGCAGTTTTATCAGGCCGCCCTAAATTTTCACAGGATCTTTGTTGGGGCCTTGGTTTTGTCTCTGGCATCTAACATCAGCCCTTTAATGTGGCACATTAATCTGCCTTGCACCTTCAATAAAACATATTATGGAGCTCAACACCATAAGAAAAGTTGAACAAACTGAGGTGAGGGCTATACAGAATAAGCAAAAACCAAGCAGCTGTCGCATGAAATGGAGAGAGCAAACTCCTAATTGCATAGAAAGCTGGCTGGGGATGACTGAAGGAAGGCAGTTCTCGGGTATTTCCTAATATCTTTCTTGTGATGTAATTTAGCATGAGTCCAAAGATACTTCACTATTGTGACTGCTATTTCAACTAACCAAAACAAAGGTGATCGATTAGGAACACTAATCCATATTAAGTTGAAGTCAATTCTTTAAAACTACAAATAATTGTTGGAAATTTCTTTAGGTGTTTGTACTTTCTGTGGATAATTGCCAATAAACACAGCTATGCAGTTATCTTTGTGTCAAAGATTTAGCAGCCAGTTGGCAGAACACCAGAGGAAATTCCCGGCAAAGATATATTGAAGTGGGCCTTCCCTTGGATTTTGGGGCTTGGATGTTAAAACTTAATAGGGGTCCTGAGCCAACTCTAGTTTGGTACATGCCTAGAGGCAGCCTCTGAGATAGTGCAGCTACTCGTTCAGTGAGGAAGTTAGCAATTCTGGAGCTTCAGCTATCACACCAGGAGAGATGGGCACTTCTGGAGCAGTTTGGTGAATGAAAATATCCATGGAAATGAAAAAAATAAAGAAAACGTTCAGTGTGGACACATTGGTGGAGATCTCTGATTGGAAGGCAAATCCCTCCTGAGGAAGCATTTGGGTGATGAGTATGTATTTTCTTCTGGGTCCATGACCTCCCACCTCCCACCGGCCTGTCACAAAGAGACTGCCACCATGGATCTGGGGGCCTCTGTGGTACCTTCTGCATAGGGAGACATGGTTTGACAATGGTTGTGCAGCATTACCCTAGCTGAGACTTGAATAAAATAATCAAGTAAAGTGTCTGTCCACGTTTATACTATGGGCAGATCCGGAAAACATCTCCAGCAGGGTCAATGCATCGGAAGGCTGTTTTCCTGCCCCATGCCCACTCCCCACTGCTTTCCTTGCCCTCATCACCTCTAAACCAAGAATTACAGAGCCAGGAAAATGTTAGCTTTTTGTTAGTTTATTTTGTCAAAGTGCCAAAATCCAATTGTTCAGTAATATTTTTTAACATCCCAATTTGGAAAAAAAATGACAAAAAGGCAAAACAAGAACCTCATCAGCAAGAAAGCAATTCCAAGTCTGGTTTCATAATCAGATCTGTGACTAAATTGCCTTGTTTGTACCTTGCTATGTGAAGATTTGTTTCATATACATTTATTCAAAATTTGCATTTAATTTAGTTTGAATAATGTATTAAATTATAGAGGAGCAAACTGCAGTTTAATCACATCAGTAATTAATTCTTGATCCCCGGCTTTTTAATGGTTCTTTTTTGTAATTTTATTCCACATGCAGGAAGAGACTGTCTTTCAATATCACACAGACCTATTGTGTGTATTATTATGTGGTAACATGTCCAGGAGTTCTTTGAAAACTACATTAGGGAATTGATTTCTCAAAAGGGTTATTACAATCTTAGAAGGAATCTATGAAACGGCTGGATTGCACAAGGACTGAATGTCCTCTTGTTGTTCATCTCCAGGCTGACAGTCTCTTAGAAGTGCAAGCTATTTTGAGCTTTATATCAGCTCAAAGCCCTGGTAATTACTGAGTACAGTGCATTGATTGGTTTTATACAAAAGGAACACTTTCATGGATAGACAGTAGAAAAATGCAACAAGCTGTACCTGATCTGTTTAGGATAGATGAATTTATTCTGCATTATTTAAAGAGATACTGAGTTAAGTTTCCATCTTGCGCAGAGGTACATTTTACTCTGTGAATGGTCGCAGTTAAGACTTTTTTTTTGGCTTTTCTGAGCCTGTGAAAAATGGTCAACTCCAACCTCTGGGTTTGGGCCCCTCATTTTAAATAGGAGATGAAATTGGATTGACTCCTGCGCAACATGCTCATCTGGTAGGGCAGGGTTTTGGAAGTCCCTGGCACACCAGGTTTGCCAGTTCACAAAGTTCACATTGCAAAATCTGCCAATGAGTCAGGAACTTTGTGAAAAAAAATGTAAAGTGCTTTTGTACTTCCAGATGTCACTGCTAGGTGGCGTGCCGTAATATAGATATATACCTAATACAGTGACTCATCATATGGATCTGTCCTTTAAAGGTGAATTGACCTTACAATAACCAGCTTTGTCTATTTATTTATGTGCATCACAGTACTTCCTAATGGAAAGGGCACCACAACACAGTGAAAAACGTAACAAAGTGTCCTGTCACCTTGTACTGTCATCTTTTTTGCAGTGATCTAAAGGATGTGGTAAAAGATCCTAGTTTTGAAACTTGAAAATAACTAACCATCAATTTCCTCACATGGATTACCAAACAGTCTGCTTTCTAATTAAAATGAGCACCTGTTCTTTCCTGCTCAGGCCTGTTGTTTGTACAGCTGTGGCCATTGTCAATGCTTCACTGAGATTGAAGTACTATTGGTTTCTAGCACAATAGATATTCAATTTATCTGGTAATAGATTGTTGCACTAATGTTGTTTCGAATCTGTTGTCGATAGAATTTCAAACATCGCAAGTTTCTTTATCACATACCAGAATGCCCTCTTCTTCTCTCAATATGAATGATATGGAGGCTTATATGAGACAGTGAGAGGTTTCATTGTTTTTCCCTGTGGGGTGATGTGGTGTAAAATTATGTCCCAATACATGTGTGAATCATAATGTAACACATGTATTGGGCCAAGCAGTGGAATGTGGTGAAACGGTTAAAAATTATGTCCCAATACATGTGTGAATCTAACCGGAATGGAGGTGTTGCTTAGTCCCGTGTGAATCTTATTACACACCTCCCCGTGTGAATCTTCTTATTTGTATGTAACCAGAATGGAATGTGTTTTTTAGCCTTGCTCTGCTGTTCACATGAATGTTTATATCTGGAAAAGAGTATATCAGCTGGAAAAGTCTCCAGTTCGGTGAGTCTGCTCCGGGGTTACGTTTAACCGCCGAGCGTGGGTTGTTGGCAACCGCTCTACGAGAACTGACGGCTCCCAGTTCCGGTAACATGTAGAGTGAGTATAAGCCACACCCGTTGTAAGTATGAGACCTGGTTGTGGCGACGCTGCGGGGAATAAAATGCTCATATTCTAGCAGACTCGCCTCTTGGTCGTTTGTTCTGTGTCAGACTACTCTCCTACGAACCTGACCTTGAGAATTTTTTAAAACAGGTGATCAGTGTTTTTCACTGATGTTGGATGGAATCTGAGAATTGTACCTAGTTAATCTGGGGAACAAAGAAGGAGCTGCACAGAATATGAATTGTGAGGCCATACAATTAAGCTGCCAGTTTGTCCAGTCCAGATTGAACATAAGATAAAAACAAGGTAAAAACAAGGACTGCAGATGCTGGAAACCAGATTAGAGTGGTGCTGGAAAAGCACGTCAGGCAGCATCCGAGGAGCAGGAAAATCAACGTTTCAGGCCACTAGTATGGGAGACTAGGAGCTGAGCCTCAGAGTAAAGGGGTGACCCTTCAGAACTGAGATGAAAAGGAATTTCTTCATCCAGCGGTTAATCTGTGGGATGCATTGTTGCAGAAGGCTGTGGAGGCCAAATCATTGAGTGTTTCTAAGACAGAGATAGTTAGGTTCTTAATTAGTAAAGAGATTAAAGGTTATGGGGAGTATGCAGGAGAATAGGATTGAGAGATATATCAATAATGATGGAATTAGAGAGCAGGCTTGATGGGTTGATTGGCCTAATTCTGTTCCTATGTCTTATGGTCTAAACTGATAACCGTTAGCCTGAAGATCATGCTTCAATACTGTGTTATATCTTCTGGGAAGGCAAGATTTTGAGTTTTTCTATCTAATTCTTTCTGTGTATTTTCTAAATCTCCAGCCAAGAATTTCTAAGTCCAAATCTGTAAATTAGAAACAGTTCTGGTTTAAAAGATAATCCCTGTAACGCTTCAGCCAGCCATTTTCTCCACTCTGACCTACTCCCTCTAATTCACATCCATTGTTTTCACTCAACAGAGAGTTTTCTTAAACCGTTCTTAAAATATCGTGAATAATGATCACAATATCATTGAATCTGATGCTCATTTTGACAGGGAGGAGGAAAGGTATAAGCTGAAGTTTTAAATGAAAGTAAGGTAAATTTTGAACTGATACAAATCAAAGTATCTACAGTAAAATAAGTTGTACTGTTGATCCTGCAGAATCAGCAAGCAGAAAATATTTGACTAAGTACTTGATACAATACAAAAGGAGTACACAGCTCTAAGGGACAAAACTTTCACTTGTTTGATTGAATAATGATGGTCAACAAATGAGGTAAAAGGTAAACTCAAACGAAGAGAAAAGGCTTGCACAAGTGTAAGGAAACTAAAACTTTCATCATGGAATTCCGACAGGCCATTTGGCCCAGCAAGACCACACCAACTCTTTGAAGACCATCCTATACAGACCCACCTCCCTACCCTATCCCATTTCCCAAGGCTAATCCACCTAGCCTGCACATCTCTGGAACACTATGAGCAATTTAGCAAGGCCAATCCATCTAAACTGCATGTCTTTGGACTGTGGGAAGAAACTGAAACACCTGGAGGAAACCCACACAGATACAGGGAGAATGTCCAAACTCCACACAGACAGTCAACTGAGACAAAATCAAACCTGGGTCCCTGGCATTGTGAGGCAGAGTGTTAACCACTGAGCCACTATGTTGCCATTCTTTAAAAATTGACAAATTAAAGAAAAGAAAGTAATAAAAGATGAAAATGGTAAGTAGAAAAAGGCTTGAAGTAAATATCAAAGCAGTGAAAGATTTTATATATATGTTAAGTGAAAAACAGTGGTCAACAGCAATGTGGACCCATTACTATGATGGCAGCCATAAATCTACTTTCATGGTAAAAGGACAAGATATTTATAGTACAAGGGAACCTAACACAGTCAATATATTGTACTGACTTAAATTTAAAAAGTGTAATGAAGAAACAAGTGGAAAAGAGATCAAGAAATTTGTAGGGTTTCTACTTCCATTATTTAAAACAAAACGTAGGCAAATTGATTGCAGAAATGCTAGTTATAAACTTCATACTTTTCTTAATTTGGGCTTTTACTGTTAGTTTGGAAATGTTCTATTGTCACTTTAATATGCAATAAAGGTGGAGAGAGAAACTAGCTAATAATATGTCTGTCAGTTTAGTGTCAGTTAGAGGGAAACTACAAGAATTTGCAATTAGGGATAGAATGAGTGGGCACTTGAACAAACAAAGCTGATCAGAGAAACGTGACTTTGAGAAGGTTAAAGTGTGCTTGATTAATCTAGTTGGAACTCTGGAAACAGTCACCAATAAATAGATAAAGTTCCTTTTACGCGTGTAATCTATATGGAGGCATTTGACAAGGTCTTACCTAAGACAAAAAATGAGAGCACATAGAATGTTGGAGGTATTATTCTGTTTTTGTGTTGGGATTTGAATGAGAAATAGGAGACAATGAGGCTTAATTTTACCTATATTTCAAAATCCCGAGACCCCAGGACAAAAGTGGGTGGTGAGCCCTCCTTCACTTGGCCAACTTGCCTACAGCCATTTTGCAGCTGTCTGGCTATGCATGAGGAAGTCCTACCTCTGAGGCCTGTCAGCCAATCAAATGATCAGCAGTTCTCTTGTCTTATCAGTGTCACTTGAGGGGTTCAACTGGTCTATGAGTAGGTGGGATGGCCTGCGCCTTCCCTACCACTGATAAAATCCCCAATGATTAAATGGTGTTGTGATTAACCTGGCACCGCAGTCATTTTTAAACACCCACTCTAAGTGCCAGCTCTCACCTTTGTCCCAATGAGTCACACAATTCAGCGGAGTCTCTGGCCGGACAAGTAGTGTTAACCATGATTCTATACTGATGCCTCAGCTTTTAAGTGTAAGTATCAATGACTTGATCAATAGCCAATTTCATTACCCCACTCTAGGCAAGTTGAGATCAATTAACACACATTAGAGAGCCAACTTGGATCTTCTTTGGAACTGTGTTTTAATAGAAGGCTTCAACCACAAGTTTTTGTCTCCTTGAAATCTAAAAAGGTCTTTATTATTCTCATGCACTGTGCATCTTTTCAGGGCTACAGTAGCAGATTTTAATTGGCATCATAATTCGGAACAATGTTGCACAGGTATGAGTTCAAATCATAACATAGTCCCTGCAAAATGTAAATTCAAATCAGGAAAGAAACGATAGTGATAGTGAACAGGAAACAAATGAATTTTGTAAAAACCCATTTGGTCCACTGATATCTATTGTGCAAGGAAAACTACAGTTCTTATCAGGCCTAAATGTGACTCTAGACCCGCAGAAAAGTGGTTGACTCTTAATTACCACGAGAAATGATTCAGCAAATTACCGAGTTCCACTTATTAAGACATCTAACTGTCAACTTCTCAAGGACTTATGAGTGACACCCATGTCCCCTGAGTGAATAAGAAGATGTAGGAGCAAAACAGAAGTTGCTGGAAAAGCTCCGTGGGTCTGGCAGCATCTGTGCAGAGAAATCAGAGTTAATATTTTGGGTCCGATGGGGTCACTGAACCCGAATCGTTAACCCTGATTTCTCTTCACAGATGCTGCCAGACCCACTGAGCTTTTCCAGCAACTTCTGTTTTGTTTCTGATTTGCAGTATCCACAGTTCGTTTGGTTTTTAAGAAGATGTAGGATCTTAGATATCAATACATATAGAGAACATTGAGATCTTAATCTATTGTTGTGGTTCTGTTCGCCGAGCTGGGAATTTGTGTTGCAGA